>NW_024465374.1:0-49125 GCF_017591425.1 Ochotona curzoniae
GGTGCAGGGGAGGCAGAGACCAGCCGAGGCTACCGAGCGTGCCAGCGGCTGGTGGGCAAGAGGCTGTCTGAAGAAGTAGGTGGCCGAACTGGCTTGGCCAAAAAGCTGTGGACCGGGCAGATGTGTTACAGGCACATTGGGGATGTAGACAGGGGGGGCGCAGCCTCACAGCCTGGGCCTGACCAGCACCAGCAGGTTGGCAGGGTGTGCCTACTGTGGTGCGGGTGCTGTGGCAAAGACAATCTAGACCTAGAGTGGCCTGTCGGGTGAAAGGGTGGCCTGAGAAGTGGTGCAGAGGATGCCAGCAAACCTGTCTTGGAGCAAGTGAGGGCAGCTGTGAGGACATGGGGCGCTGGCTGAGACCACCTGGCCCTGGTGCAGTGGGCTTGTGGGAAGGGGCATTCCAGAGACTCACTGTGGGCCAGCATAGCCCAGCTGGGCTTGGAAGGGTTGGCATGTAGGTAAGGGTTGCTGGGGATGCCAGCAGAACCTCAAGAGCCTGGAGTGGCATGCGGGGCAGGTTGGCTACAGATGCAACTAGCAGCGGATCAGCCATGAAGTGAACAAACTAGAAATCAAAGCACCAGGACATGACAGAGAATGAGCTCTGGGAAGCAGCCTGCTTACACTTCACAGGGAGACCCACACTCAACAGCTTTCCCATATTCCCAGGCTTTTGCCCCCTTTAGAAGCTATCTAGGAAGCCCATGTCAGTATTCTAGCAGCTAAAATCCTCCCCTTGCATGCACCGGGATACCATGTAGGTGCTGGTTTTCATCACGACGAACCTGCTTCCCATTCAACTACCTATTTCTGGCCTGGCAAAGCAGTCAAGGACACCTGAAAACCTTGGGAACCTGCATCCATGTCGGAGACCCAGAAGAGGATCTAGGCTCTGAGCATTAGATCGGTGCAGCTCAGGCCTTTGCAGTCACATGGCGTCTGAATCAATGAACAGAAGATCTTCCTCTCTGTCTCTCCTCTCTGTGTATCTGCTTCCCAAATAAAAATAAAATGAAATTTTAAAAAGGACACTTCTCCCAGACATTGAGCACAAGTGATACAAACTTTTTATTAAACAAGTCAAATACACTCACTTTTTGTACCCTTTAGCCACCAGAATTAGACGACTGCAAACATTTCCTAAAATAACTTATGAAAACAGTCACAAACACACTCACAAACTGATAAGTGCTCTAGCCCACCAAAATTTTAACTTCACAAAGATACATTGTTGCTGCAAATTAGCCTTTGACTACGACTTGTGGATGCAAAATGAAATTGCTGTGTACCCCAAGCTCACGACTCTAGGATGTACCTGGGCCTTTGCCAAGGTTTTAATCCTTGGTAGCCAAGGCTGAGAGAACCTGGAGTGCATTAATCATTTCTTTAGATGATATGAATATGTCACCAAGAATGGAGCTCTGGATGGGTAAAGAAAATATTAATGGTCCAAAGGTTAGCTATATAAACTGGATCCCAGTAGGAATGTCTATGTCTGACACTCTTCTTTGGCCCCTGACATCAGCTTCCCATTGATGACACCCTGAGAGGAAGTAAACAATAACTCATATAATCAAATCTCTCCCACACACATGGGGGACCTGGATTGAGTTCCCAGTTTCCAGGTTTGGCATGGCCCAGACCCAGACATTTTGGGCACTTGGGGTGTGAATTCGTAGATGGGAGTGCTTGCTCTCTCTTGCTTCCTCCTACTATTTTTTCAAGCAATGCAAGATCACAGATCAAGTCTCTATCTGATTCTCAAATTTTCTTTTTAATACTAGATCTCAAAAATCAGACAAGAAGTCAACTTAATGAAAGGTTAATGTTAAACATGCCCAGGCCAATTCAATTCTAAGAGATGAGACATTTACCAGATAAAAAACAGGCTTATTACTATTTTTTTTTTGGAAAATGAAACAGTACAACACCATAATAGCTTCATATACAACATTTGCAATGTAGTAACTATATACCCTTAGAGAGAGCAAGCAATGGTTCAATACTTGGGAGCCTGACAACCATGTGATAGACCTGCTTGGGTTCTAAGACTCCTGGAGCAGCTCTGAGCATTCCAAGAACTAAGGCAGTAAATAATAGAAGATCTCTCTCTCTCATTCTCTCTCACTCCTCTCTGCTTACACACACACACAGACATACACACCCACAGACATACACACATGTCCTAAACACAGCAAAAAAAGGAAATAATTTTTTTAAATTTACAAAATATATGAAAATCTATGAAACCCACTCAAGAGACAAAAGGGTAGAAGCAGGTATTCAGCACAGCAGTTTAGGTGATAGCTCTGATGGTCACATCCCGTATCAGATTGCTGAATTCAATTCTTGCATTGCTTTCATGGTCAAAGTCCTACTAATAAGCACTTAGCAAAAAACAGGCAATGTGGTGAGAACCTGTGTACCTGCCACTTACCTGGGAGAGCTGCACTAAGTTCCTGGCTTCCTGACTCTGCCTGACCCTGTCTTGGCTGCAGGAGGAACTCTGAGGGGGAGAAACAGTGGGTGCAAGATCTCTCACTCTTGCTCTCTCTGCCTTTCAAAAACACACATTTTTTTTTTAATTACAGGTTGTAATATACTGCCAAAGAATAATTTCAAAAATGACATAACCATGCAAAGAAACATGCTGGTCACACAGATAATAGAATTAGCACAAAAAACCGCTTAACTTATTATTGATAACATCGAAGAAATTTTAGGAAAACAGAAAAAGTGAAGAGAAGGATGACAGTAGAAGATACATAAAAACTTCAACTTCAAAACATCAACCAAAAGGTACAGTCCCAGGCTGTGAAAATTGTATCAAGTATTTATCAGGTGGAACTTTACAGCATAATAGAAACAAACAAAAAAAAATGGATAAGCGAACTTGAAGTTAGGCTTATACCATCCAAAGTAAAGCAGAGAAACAAGAAAACATTGAAACAAAGAAACAGAGTATGAGGTACTTCTTACTAACCAAGAAGTCTATGACATGAGTAGTTGGACTCACATGAAAAGAGGAAGGAGCAGTAGTAAAATATTTGAAGAAATCATCAGTTGAGAAAAATCAGTGAAAAAATTTGACAGACTCAATCGCTGGACTCAAAGCAGAATACATGACCAGAAAATTTCTCCTAGACATCTGTCATCACGTCACTCAACACCAACGACTAAAATCTTAAAAACAGTCAGACAAGGCAAGGCAGGGGAGAAATAAGATAACACACACGAAGCATCAGGGGCCAATGCGACTATACTGCTCTAAGTTCCACACATTACAAATCAAGTGGTAATTCAAGATAAACTGTGATATTTAAGATATACATTAAGTTTCCTGAGCAGACATAAAAAGTTTTATTTAAACAAAGAGTAAATAAACCAAAATACTAAAATGTGCATAAGAAGTAACCAAAAAAGAGAAAAGAATCAAAGGGGCAAAGAATATATATATGTATAAAATAAAGCAACCAGGAAGATGATAAATTAACTAACATATGAGTTAGTTAGCATTCTATTTGAACTAAATGACATGGAGTTTAATTAAATAAGTAAACTAAACACCAATTAAAAGACAGATTGCCAGGCTAGTAAGCAAGCTAGATGAAACTCTATGCTATTCAAGGACATACACAGTAAATATATGGTTACGAATACTTTGAAATATATTAATATTGCAACGAGGAAACCCAGAAACTTTCCACCCAGATCAAGTACACTCTAAGAGTTGTCTCAAAGACAAAATAACTGCTGCTGCATTGCTGGTATGTTAATGATGGACTAGTCCTGTTCGCCTAATGCTCCCTCTTATAGCCAAAATACTCAGGGCATAACATGATTTCCTTGGGTCACTGTGCAAAAAGAAATAAAAAGAAAGGGTATCTCCCTCCACCCCCAACATTCAGGGCTAATGTTATTTTTAAGCACAGAGAAGAGTTAACTAACAAGCATGAAATCAAGAAAGGTTTATCTTTAAGTTTTGATGGTAAGGTTGGCCTTAGTCTAGGATTTGAATATACAAAGCAATATACTGAATATACTAAATCAACTTGCAATCAAAACTTACAATAAACAAAGACATACAACTCCCTAAGAAAAGCCAGATGACTGTAAAAAGTCTTGCCAAGTATGTATACTGCAACTGGATATTGAGAAGTATGCAAAATCCATAAATAGGTTGAAAGACACAAACTATATAGTTGCCTTAACTATTGCATTACTTTAATGTACACAATAAAGATATGTTAAAATCTGATTATATTTGTTCCTTTTATTTTATCTATCAAGGTAGAAATACAACACAACGTGTTTAAAATGCCACAGAACACATGTACTGGGGCAACATCCTGGCCCATGCCTACACTTGCTATTTTTATTCCAAGTAGGCAAAAGATACAAATATTCATTAATAAATTTGAAGTAGTTTTAAAATGAAAAAATACAAGCATACCATTTTCAAATCCCATAAGACAATTGTTTTGATGGATGGGGAATTTATTCTCAGAACATTTATGAAGTCTGAAAGAAAATCTAGCTCTTTTCAGCATGAATATCTCTGTTTCAGTTACGTGTTCTCACAGGTACAGTTACCTCTTCCTGCTGAGGTTCTATAGCTGTTTCTTCTTCTCCTTCTTGAGTGTTTAACCCAAATGTTTCTTCCAAACTAGAAACAAGCTGCAAAAAAAATCAAAACAAATTAAACACTTTTCATAATTTAAAATTCATTCTATTGTTCCAGGACTTTGTTCATATTAGACTTGCACATATTAAGACACTATTTAGACTTGACATAGGAAAACACTTCATATTTTTCATCTTATATCTCATCTTACATCATCATAGGGCAACTAAGACATTCCTGGACCCTGCTCCCCAGAAAAAAATCCTCTTCACGATTCTACCATTTCTGTGTAGATACCTACCTAAGAAGGCAAGATTCTGCCCAAGAATGGCTCATGGATTAGGTGGGTATTCCTCAATTTATAATTTCTTGTTTTCCTCCTCTAAAGGGAGTCATAAAAATAGAAGTATGAACACCAAAAGTAATACATTTTTTCCATGAAGTTTTGTTGTTGTTTATTGGAAAGGCAGGGAAAGATCCTCATTCCACTAGTTCACACCCAAGTGGCCATAACAGCCAGAGCTGAGCTCATTTGATCCAAAGCCAGAAACCTCCTCTGGGCCTCTGACATGGGTGCAGGTTCCCAAACCCTTAGGCCATCCTGCACTGCCCTCCCAGGATACAGGCAGAAAATGAATAGGGAAATGCAGCAGCCAGCACAAGAACCAGTGCCCATATGGGATCCAAGCATGTGCAAAGCAAGATTCAGCCACTGATCCATTGTGCTGGGCCCTAAAAGTAATGTATTTTAAAGGAATATTTTTTAGCATAACCCAAGAAATGTGAACAAACTTGTGGTTTGGATGTTTGATGTTACATTTCACATTCATGCTTTTCATTGCTCTTGTGTGATAACTGATGCATTCGCAGTTAAATTTTAGGCGACTGTATAAGTAAAACACAAAGAAAGAGCATTTGTTTTCCTCACTGCAAGCTGAAATTGTATGAAATCGAAAAGTGGCTTTTGTTTTTGTTTTTAGAAAGTCAGATTTACAGAGAGGAGACAGAGAGAGAAAAGATTTTTTATCCACTGGATCACTCCTCAAGTGGCCACAACGGCCAGAGCTGAGCCAATCTGAAGCCAGGAGCCAGGAGCCTCCTCCAGGTCTCCCATGTAGGTGCAGGGTCCCAAGGCTTTGGGCCATCCTTGACTGCCTCCCCAAGCCACAATCAGGGAGCTTGAATGGAAGTGGAGCATCCAGAACAGAAACCAGTACCTGTATGCGATCCGGGTGCTTGCAAGGCAAGTACTTTAACCACTAGGCCACCATGCCAGGCCCTGAAAGGTTTACCTTTGAAAGCTCTGCTTGCAAGGCTGCCCTTCATGTGGCATCTGAGAAGCTGAATTGCTGAAGGGTTCTACTCATCCACTGACAGGAATAACTTACCACCCCTGACTGCCTGTACTATGTAGTTTGTGCTCAATACTTGCTGTCCTGTTGGAGTTCTGGAACTTTGGTCAAGCAAGACAGAGTATACCATGACCCATCTCTACCAAAATCCTTGGCATGAGTTCCTAACGATTTTCTTTAGTAGACATTCCCCTTGTGTTAACATAATTCATTTCTAGAGAAGTTAAACATTCATCACTCCGAAGGGAGAAGACTGGCAAGCCTGCAATTGCCTTCCTCCAGACTTCCCTCCACGTGCCATCAGTTACAAATCTCAAACACGGGTATTTAGTATACGCTGATACCCAACACAGGGATCAGTAATTGTCTCACCATGCCCAGACGTTTGGTGATCATCTCAATCTTTTCGTCCTTCCCCAGTAGTTCTTGTGTCTTACTCGAGGGAATAGGCAAAGCGTATCGTAAAAGGGATTCTCCTGCTGGTGGACATCTTAAGACCATGGGTTCAGCTTTGTCACACGCTAGTCTTCTATTATGTCTCTCTTTCAGTCTATGTGACAAGGGTGACTTAAGCAGCCCTTTTTGATACATCAGTTGCGGAACAGTTGCCCAGGTAGAACTTGCGGACATTATGTGCTTGGACGGCTTCACTTCCCTGTGGACTTAGCTTCCAAGTAGCAGATGAAAAATCGAAGTCCTCCCTGCGAATAAAACATAAGAGAAAAAACAAAATTTGACTAATAAAGATATTTTAATCAATTCATGCACTATACTTGCTTTTATTTTTTCTGAGGCAGCGTTCTGAGCAGCTTGCACAGAGTACATCCGCCAACCTCTGGAATCCACAATTATAATTTTGGTACATCAGAGGTAAAATCCTTAGGTAAAATAAAGAATATAGTTAACAAAGTATTCAATTTACATCAAAAAGTCACTTAATTCCAAATAGCAAAAAATAAAATGTTATTGTTCTTAAGATGATAATGCACATAATTATCACCATCAAATATGTGTGTAAAGTGAAATCAGAATGACAAGCTGACTCTTACAAATCTACTAAATTCTGAATTCTGAATTCGTAGTTCTAAAACAGGCTACATTTGAGCCAGTTGAATCTGGCTACAATTCCTGCTTCTTTTCTATGTCATTTGCTCTCCATATGGAAAAAAAATTTTTTTATCGCTAAAGCATACGTGAATGAGGAAACAGATGAGGATGTCTGATTTAAAATGATAGAAGGGTGGGGCACTGTGATGCAGCAGGTCAAGTTAATATAAGGGACACACACTGCTCTTATCTCAGCAGCACCAGTACCTCTGCTTCTGACTGAACTTCCTGCAAATGCATCTTGAGAAGCAGGTAATGATGGCTCAGGTGACTGTGCCCCTAGTGCTGATGTGGCAGATCCAGATGGAGAGTCAGCATTCTAGTTTCCGCCTGGCTCAGCCCTGGCTACTGCAGGAGCCTGCAGAGTGAATCAGTGGTTTTTAGAGTCCTCTCCATCCTTTCGGGTAGACTAAACAACAAACAAAACAAAACTTTTCTTAATTGATGGAAAGATGACTAATTAACAATGTCAACTCTGTAGAAGTTACAAAATGGAGAAGGCAAACATTCCTAACAAGTCACAAATTTTGTGTTGAGAAAACCCTCAGCAAAAATGAAATGTGAATGGGGCTATTGGGGAAAAGGCAGTGTCAACAGTGCAAGAGTGTACTTTTAATTCTGATTAAAATTCTGCTTATTTGATAGGCACAGTTGAGGAAGCAGAAAGGGGACAGGGAGGAAGAGAGGGAGAGAGAGAATGAATGGTCTATCAGATTGTTCACACTGCAAATGGTTATAGTGAGTAAGGCTGGGTGAGGTTAAAGCCAGGCACTTCAGCTCGGTCTCCCACATGGGTCACCAGCCACTTAGACTGTCTTCTGCTGCTTTCTCGGGGAATATTCAGAGAGAGCTGGACTGGAAATGGAACAACCAGGACTCACCTGGGCACCCATATAGAATAAGGTGACATAGGTAACAGCTTTACCTGCAAGCCACAATGCCAACCCTTCATCCTCATCTTTTCCACATAATCCCAAAAGCACATGCCCTTTACACCACGATTCCTATGGAAAAATGGCCAGGTCTTGGAACATGACAGGGTACATCCAAGGCAACCTCATGTGCAGGCCACACTCAAGTTCTACAGGACTAAAGATCGTGAAAACCATTAAAAAGAACACAAATGTAGACCCAGATGTATAAATTACAAAATCTACACATGGCTTGGGTCCTGGGGTCTACCTACTAGGTGGATTTGGGGTTCGTGAGCCCCAGGGTTGGGGGATCCAGCAGGGCTTGGGTAGCCTGGCCCAGGTCCTTGGGCCCACCTGCAAGAACTTAGTGAAAAAGGTGGAGCAATGGACACAGACTCTCCTGATGTAAAAGGAGAATTGGCAGCTCATTTGGTGCCAATGCAGAAGAACTTTGAACCCCAAACAATGACAGCAGTGAACGGAGACTCGAGGCTGACCATGTCAGCAATGAATATTGGCAGGGTGGCAGCATCCTTGGACTGGTGAAATCAACAGCATTTTAGAACTATCCAAACCACCTGGGCAGAACCCTCTCAACATGCACACATCTGGACCCTGAGTTGATACAAGGTGGCAGTTCCTCATCCCTGGGTACTGGACCATTTGGAAAGTTGCATGTGGCTGTCCTCTCTCTCTCCCCTTCTGCCAAAGAAGAAACAGCAAACTTGGAAACAATGAGTTCACTCAATTTTCCTTAAACCTGAATCCTTCTAAATCATATCAACAATTTAACCATTATAAAAAATAATTATAAAAGTTGACATTAAATATCACGTGAGGTTAACAAATCAAACAGTACAGAATGAATTGCACGTGGGTACAGGATAATGTACTGTCCAAACTGAAACACAGAAAGACACTAAAACAATGAATGGAATAGGAGGTTTTGTTTATACATCAAGGAATCTAAGTGTATCTGGATTGTCCAGCAAAGGACAGCAGTGAAACATTCGAATAAATAATGAGTTTTTCCAAATTTTCCGAAAAACATATATTCTCAGCTCCTTGGCCTTAAAGAATACACAGAAAACTAATAAATACACATATTAACAGGGGTGATCCAACAACAAAGCAAAATCCATGGCTTGTAGATTTTGACATAAATGGATAAGCCTCTTCAGAGAGTTACAGAAAGGTTTAAGAAGACTATAAGACAAGGCAATTGCCCCCCTTGCCCTCCTAGCCACCCCAGGAGCTGGGCTCTAGCACTATCCACCAGCCAGGTGCATCACCACTGCCACCCTTCACGCCTTAACCTGACAGCAAGTCAAGTCCTTCAGTGGGGACACAAAACAGCACAGGATGAGTCAGAAAACGCCCACAACACTCTCCAAATTTTCCACCAGGGGCGGCAGAGTCATCACTGAGAGAAAAGTATACCCCGGCCGGAGATGAGCCATCTCTTAAGGGGGAACCCTCCAGACAAGCGATGATGGCTCCTCAGGTCAGAGACAAGCTGTCCCAGAGGGGGAAGCCTCAACCCTCCACTGAGGGAGTCCCTGATTCCCCCAAGGGGAAGCCTCACCCTGCACCCTGAGGGGGACGCCTCACTCCGCCTTGTGCCTTCCTGAGGGGGAATCTCACCCCAAGCCTTCTTGAGGGAGTGCCTGACTCCTCCTTGGTGGGGAGTCTCAGGTTCACCCCAAGCCTTCCCTAGGGATTCTGTCACTCCTGGGAGGGGGTGAGCACCCTATCCAAGGGGGAAGACTCACCCTACACCTCGGGGTGTCCCTCTCCAGGCGGCCAGGAGCTGGGGACGGTTCGGTGCGCTTGAGTCGAAGGTGAAAACCTGCTTACCTGATGTTGGAAGTCCTGCATCTGCTGGGGTTCAAAACAGACGCCTGCTCTCCGCATACAGCTAGCCAGCCCTCTACCAACACATTATTGCTGAAAACGGGCGCCCAGGTCCCGGAAGACCTCGGGGAGCGCTTCCACACAGGTGGTTGCTTCCGGGGCGTCACAGACGGAGATGACGTCACAGACATCACAGACGCGGGCGGCTTCCGACGTCAAATGCAGCGAATCTGTTTTCTGTTTCATAAATACAATTACAAAAAGATAATTGTATAAATCTGAATAAAACAGGGAGCCCGTGTTTTGGAGGAAGACTAAAGATCCTTCGTCTATTCCTCCTGTACGAGAATACCCTCTAAAGTGAAACAACATGGAGAATTATTTTATGCAAAAGCAAAATTAGTTTCATGCTGCAGGCAGTGTTTGTGCATTGTTGTTTCACAGTTCACATGTTTTTAATTAATTTATATAAAGTGAATACATCCATATGTTTCACAATAAACTTTTGATGGGATTCCATAAGGTCTGATACAGTATATTTTCATTTGGTCTAAAATGTTTGCAGCACTTTATTTCGATTTTTGTTTGAATCTTTGGCTACTTAGATTTCTGTTGGGTGTACAAATTTTTCACATTCTACCCATTGAGCTGAAATTAAATTTTTGTGTAATTTGGTAATCTTACCTTGCATATTTTGAAATTTCTTAAGATTACAGAGACAGCACAGAATGTTGTCCTTGTGGCATTTTCTTGGTGCACCTAAGAATAATATACCAGTGGTTGAAGCATTTATATTTATAATATACTTTATAAATAGAATATATAATATACTTTATAAAATGCATGCTCCTGACTAGTCATTTTTTTTTCATTTAAAATATTGCCTATTCTGAAATTTACAGTTTTTTATCAGTAGTGACATGTTTCCTAGTCTTTCAATTGATCACTTTATTTTTCTTTCAAGAGCTCTTTGCAAACAGTTTATGATCATCTTTTTGAAAGGATTATAACCACATCTGGCTTTTCATTTGAGGGCACTTATATCATTTGCACTTAATGAAATCTCTGAAATGATTAAATTTGAGTACTAGGTTTTTCTTTTTAAGCTTCATTTATTTACTTGAAAGGTGGAGTTACAGAGAGAGAAAGAGAGTGAGGGAGAGATCTTCCATTCTTTGGTGCAAACCAAAGCCACGGACTTGGAATTGTGCTCAGGCCTCCCACGTGGGTAACAGGGGAACCAAGTGGTTGAAATTATTTTCCATTTCCTTCCCAGGCACAACAGCAGGGAAATGAATTGGAATTGAAGCATCTGGCGTATGAACCAATGCTTACATGGAATGCCAGCTTTCCAAGGTGACAAGACATGATAATCCATGCTCCCTGCTACCATTATTTTCTTGACATAAAAAGAAACACACAATGTACTTAATTATTTCTGGTCATGTTATTTTAACTCTTAGCAGTTAACAATAAAATAAAATTTCAACTCATCCATGTTCTATCCAAAAATAGGGCATAGTGTTTGGCCTTCAGCTGTCTGCTCCTTGGTTAAAAACTCTCGTAATGCATAATGATCTCAACCTTACTACCTTTACAGAAAATCAGCTGGTTTTGTTTTATGCAGAAGGCTTTACTATGCTGCTAAATGTTCAAGGAAACTTTTTCACAACTGAGACATGTTACCAATTCAGGTTGAGTTGCGGTCCCAACACAGCAGCTTGTTTGAATAATCATTTTTCAAGCACTGAGATCCCATATGAGTGCCGGTTTGTATCCCAGTTACTCCTCTTCTCATCTAGCTCCCTATATGTAGCCTGGGAAAGCAGAGGAGGATGGCCTAAAGCCTTAGGACTCTGCACTCACATAGGAGTCCCAGAAGCAGGTCCTGGCTTGTGGCTCCTGGCTCAAGATTGGCTCAGCTCCAGCCATTATAGCCACCTGGGGAGTAATCCAGAGGATGGAAGATCTTGCTCTGACTCTCCTTCTTTCTGTACATTTGCCCTTCCAATAAAAATAAATAAATATTTTTTAGAAGAATTTTGAGTTGTGTGTTAGTAAGTTGCTCATTTTACGGTTATTGGACAATGTTACTTTCATGAAATTGAGCCCATAGAAATTTAGAAAGTTTTCATTGTCTCTCTGAAAGCGTGAGAAAATTTGTCACATGCCTCTGCTAATATTATCTGCACTGGCTTCAACCACAGAAGCCAAGTATGACTCTGCAGTAACAGACTGAGGAAATGCATCCAGAGAACGATCATGAATATCATCTAATGACAAAAAAAACATGTCATTTTTTAGTTCACCAAGTAGCCTCACTTGAAGATTAAAAGAAGAAATCTTAAGAAAACTAACTAAAACTGAAAAGGAATAGAATATCAAACCAGCACATACTCCAAAATCAATGGAGTTATTTACAAAAGCAAATCTGATCATTTGTTTAGCCATATCAATTAAATCAGAGTTATAGTAGATAAGGATCAGGCAGGGAAGCCTTTCAATGCACCTCAGTGACTCCTTTACAATAAAATATTTTTGCATGTTTTAGTATTTGACATGTAAATTGCCATAAAGAAATTTCATAGGTTAAGGGGAAAAATGCAGATAAAAGAATGAACCTACTTCCATCCTCTCATATAATGCAGCATTGGTATGCAATAACAATAACCAGTAGGAGAAATGCATATACACTTTGTAGAACATAAGGTACACCCCAAATTTGGGAAGTGTAGTCCTAAACCTCTGGTTGACTTTGGGATTTTGGCTGCCTAAAGGGATCCTTTGGCTAACGTTGACCAAACCCATATGTGGTGGCATCCTGTCTTTTTACTCTATTCCTGGATCCCATGATCCTGTACCACTGGTGGGGTACCATAGTGTATCCAAAACAACCCATACAAAACACATCCAAGTTATTTTGGTATTGCTCCTGACAATTCAATGGAAAATCACCAAGGTCCTGACTGTATAGCTTTGCTTTATGGTTCCAAGTCATCTTGATGTGGTGCCACATGCTTTTTTTGATTCTGGTTGAATTAGTTAAATTCAATTGAAGTACACTGAATGATATTCATCTTGAAAATAGTGTTATGGTTGATAAAAAAATCTACATTCAATAGAATTTCATTCTGAAGTTGAGGCAATATTATTTTATAAAATGTTCCTTTTTGTTATTTTATAGAGGGTTCTTGTTATTTCATAGAGAGTTTGGTTTTCTGCAAATATCAGTATAGTTATTAAGATAAATTTTTGCACATTTTAATGCAACATTAGCTATAATATTTTACATGGGAGAACTAAAAATATAGCTTTTCGGGCCCAACGGCATGGCCTAGTGGCTTAAGTCCTCTCCTTAAACGCGTTGGGATCCCATATGGGTGCCGGTTCTAATCCTGGCTGCTCCACTTCCCATTAAGCTCCCTGCTTGTGGCCTGGGAAAGCAGTGGAGGACAGCCCAAAAGATTGGGACCCTGCACCCGTGTGGGAGAGCTGGAAGAGACTTTCTGTTTGCTGAGTCACTCTTCAAGTGGGTGCAACGACCAGAGCTGAGCCAATCTGAAGCCAGGAGCCAGAAACTTCATCCAAATCTGTGTGGGTGCAGGGTTGCAAGGTTTGGGGCTGTCCTCCACTGCTTTCCCAGGCCACAAGCAGGGAGCTTGATGGGAAGTGGGCTGTTTGGATTAGAACCGGTGTCCATATGGGATCCTGGCATCCTAGCCACTAGACTACTGCACTGGGCCAAAAACTATTTTTTAAGAATATAGGAAGTTAGAGAATTTCACAAACATCAGCACATCCTAATTACAAAACATTGTTCATTATGCATGGTTATAAAGTTTTATTTGTTGATGTGACACAATTGGGACTCATAAAACTAAGTAATTCATTTAGAAGAGGTGCTTTCTGGATGGTGTTATACTGCAATTCGCATATGTGAAAGTTCCTGTCACATTGGAGTGCCCGGGATTAAGACCTGTCTGCTCCTGATCCCCTTTCCTGATAACATAGCATTGAGGAGGCGGCTCAGTTTCTTAGATCTTGATCACCCAAATAGAAGATCTGGATGACCTGCTGACTTTGGGAGAAATATATAATATTATATATTATTTTTACACATCAGAATTCTGTTCAGACTTAGAGAAATCTAGAAGAAACAGCAAGCTGGCAGCTGCTAGAGGCTGTAGAATAAGCAAACTAGGAAGATGACGAGAAAGTATCCAAATGCCGAGGAGACAACAGAAATAAAACCCAGGGCATCTAGCTGGTGGCTACGATAGTAGCAGCATATTGTATATTTGAACATTTCCAAGATATCAGAAAAATATTGTGAAGTAGGTCAACTCAGCAATCGTACAGTATGTACGCATATCCAAACATTATTTTGTACATCATAAACTGACTCAATGTTTATGGCTTAATTTGTCTATTAAATATAAACACAAAATACTTATCTGATTATATATATGAACCCAAATATATGTATGCACATATATACATATCAGTGTGTGCACACGTGTGTATAGAATACTGAATCTCCATAAACCTAAAAGATCCCCCTCCCCCGGGTGGCAGGTTGAGGAAGGGATTCTGAGCCATCCCCTGATGGCCTGGTTCGGGGAAGCCCACCCTTGCAAGGGGCAGCTAGGGGAGGCATCGTCCTGGTTGCTTTATTTATACATATATATTCTTCTCCCCTTTGTTCCTTTTCTCTTTTTTGGTTAATCTTTATGCACATTTTAATAAGTTAACTTCTTGTCTGATTTTTGAGATCTAGTATTAAAAAGAAAATTTGAGAATCAGATAGAGACTTGATCTGTGATCTTGCATTGCTTGAAAAAATAGTAGGAGGAAGCAAGAGAGAGCAAACACTCCCATCTACGGATTCACACCCCAAGTGCCCAAAATGTCTGGGTCTGGGCCATGCCAAACCTGGAAACTGGGAACTCAATCCAGGTCCCCCATGTGTGTGGGAGAGATTTGATTATATGAGTTATTGTTTACTTCCTCTCAGGGTGTCATCAATGGGAAGCTGATGTCAGGGGCCAAAGAAGAGTGTCAGACCTAGACATTCCTACTGGGATCCAGTTTATATAGCTAACCCTTTGGAGCATTAATATTTTCTTTACCCATCCAGAGCTCCATTCCTTGGTGACATATTAATATCATCTAAAGAAATGATTAATGCACTCTGGGTTCTCTCAGCCTTGGCTACCAACGAGTAAAACCTTGGCAAAGGCTCAGGTACATCCTAGGGTCGTGAGCTTGGGGTATACAGCAATTTCATTTTGCATCCACAAGTTGTAGTGAAAAGCTAATTTGCAGCAACAATGAATCTTTGTGAAGGTAAAATTTTGGTGGGCTAGAGCACTTATCAGTTTGTGAGTGTGTTTGTGACTGTTTTCATAAGTTATTTTAGGGAATGTTTGCAGTCGTCTAATTCTGGTGGCTAAAGGGTACAAAAAGTGAGTGTATTTGACTTGTTTAATAAAAAGTTTGTATCACTTGTGCTCAATGTCTGGGAGAAGTGTCCTTTTTAAAATTTCATTTTATTTTGATTTGGGAAGCAGATACACAGAGAGGAGAG
Source organism: Ochotona curzoniae (assembly GCF_017591425.1). Classification (NCBI taxonomy): domain Eukaryota; kingdom Metazoa; phylum Chordata; class Mammalia; order Lagomorpha; family Ochotonidae; genus Ochotona; species Ochotona curzoniae. Next base: position 15,442 of record NW_024465374.1, read on the forward strand.
ACAGAGAGGAAGACCTTCTGTTCATTGATTCAGACGCCATGTGACTGCAAAGGCCTGAGCTGCACCGATCTAATGCTCAGAGCCTAGATCCTCTTCTGGGTCTCCGACATGGATGCAGGTTCCCAAGGTTTTCAGGTGTCCTTGACTGCTTTGCCAGGCCAGAAATAGGTAGTTGAATGGGAAGCAGGGTCGTCGTGATTAAAACCAGCACCTACATGGTATCCCGGTGCATGCAATGGGAGGATTTTAGCTGCTAGAATACTGACATGGGCTTCCTAGATAGCTTCTAAAGGGGGCAAAAGCCTGGGAACATGGGAAAGCTGTTGAGTGTGGGTCTCCCTGTGAAGTGTGAGCAGGCTGCTTCCCAGAGCTCATTCTCTGTCATGTCCTGGTGTTTTGATTTCTTGTTTGTTCACTTCATGGCTGATCCGCTGCTAGTTGCATCTGTAGCCAACCTGCCCCGCATGCCACTCCAGGCTCTTGAGGTTCTGCTGGCATCCCCAGCAACCCTTACCTACATGCCAGCCCTTCCAAGCCCAGCTGGGCTATGCTGGCCCACAGTGAGTCTCTAGAATGCCCCTTCCCACAAGCCCACTGCACCAGGGCCAGGTGGTCTCAGCCAGCGCCCCATGTGCTCACAGCTGCCCTCACCTGCTCCAAGACAGCTCTGCCGGCATCCCCTGCGCCACTTCTCAGGCCACCCTTTCACCCCACAGGCCGCTCTAGGTCTAGATTGTCTTTGCCACAGCAACATGCACCACAGTAGGTACACCCTGCCAAGCTGCTGGTGCTGGTCAGGCCCAGGCTGTGAGGCTGCGCCCACCCCCTGTCTACATCCCCAATGTGCCTGTAACACATCTGCCCGGTCCACAGCTTTTTGGCCAAGCCAGTTCGGCCACCTACTTCTTCAGACAGCCTCTTGCCCACCAGCCGCTGGCACGCTCGGTAGCCTCGGCTGGTCTCTGCCTCCCCTGCACCCGCACCCCACCCAACACAATGACCTCTTGTCCAGGATGGAGCCAGGCCTCCTGGGCCAGAGTACATGGACCCCAGCCTTCATGCACCACACTCTGCCTGCATTCCAACACCAGACTCCCTCACCCAGCACTTACACTTCCCCTAGCATTCCTGCCTTGTCCCCTGTTGCAGGGACAGGCTTGCTTGGAGAGACACCTTACCTCTAGCCCACCTGACCCTCCTTGCCGCAGGTATCTCAAGAGCAGGTAGAATCATCCAGTGCTTGCCGCCTCTTTTGCACCTCTGACATGACCCAGGATGGCCACTCCAGGGCCTGCCCAGCATGAATGGTGCCCCCGCTCCCTTTGCCAGCTTGGCACCTTCTCCAGAGCCAAAAGGACTAGTCTGATGACCCCTATATCTCTATGCTTCCCACTTCTCCAGGTCCAGGCCCACTCTTCCCAAGACCCCAGGACACCTGCCCAGCTGTTCCACTTGCTGCTGTAGAACCAGGTGGGATCTGCCAGTCACCTGGCATCTCAACAGGCTGTTTGCCCACCTGCCAGCCCATGGTAAGGTAGGTTTGCTCTGCTAGGCAGCCCACAGACCACTGCTGCACGTTTAGCTGTCTCCCCGTGCTCCCAGTTTGACATATGTGTACTACACTTACAACCCTGCTCCCCTTAACCACACCCCTCTTTCCTAGCTTGCCTGCAAGCCACTCCAGGATCAGGTGGGCTCAACTGGTGCTCCACACACATCTAACCCTGCCTCACCATTGCCCCCTACTGCTGATCTATGGCCAGGCCTGTTCACACAGCATTTCACAGCCCTGAGCATGCACTCCATCTGCTCCAGGGCCACATCATGCAAGCCACCTAGGCCAGTGCACCCCTCAGTCCTAGCTTGAAGACCACTCAGCCCCACATGCTGCTTGGTCGGTATCCACATGTGCCCCCAGTACACACACCGTGCATTCCAGAGCCAATGGGTCATGGCAGTAAGGCCAGAGCCTAAGGCACCCACTGGCCTCAATTCCAGGGACAAGCTGGACAGGCAGGTGCACTGTGAGTCCCCTCTCTGCCTGCCATCTGTTTCATTGCCAAGACATCCTGGCTGGTGTCCCTGTTCATGAAGCAGTGTAGTCCTCCATTTTAGGGCCAGACCTAATTGCACGGAGGAGAAAGGAAAGAAGGGCAGCCAGTGATCCCGCTCCCTCAGCAGGCAGTGTGCTTGCCAGCCGCTCCAGGGCTAGGCCCCTTCTGCCAGTGTCCCTGCAGCCCCAGCCTGCACACCTTGAGTCCCCTGCCCCAAAACACGCTCACTCTGCCAACTCACCTGACCCTCCAGTGTCATCTCCCACACCCCTGGCCTGCCTGGAAGCTCCTTCAGGGCCAGAAGTGCTTGGGCCCACAACACTCATTTCTAGCCTGCCCGCCGCCATAGCCTTCCCGCTGCTGCAGGGCCAAGTGGGCTAGTGTGGAGGGAAATCAACACGAAACACTGCAACAACCTATTTCTTGTCTTGTGAAAAAATATTCATGTGGACAACTCTAGTTAGCAAAGCAGAGTTTAAGAAGCAGAGAGAAGGTGGCCTGCCCTGGCAGCAGGAGGGGCTCCAAAAGAGGAAAGACTTGAGGTAATGGTGGAAATTGTGTCCATTCAGCACCAACTCAGGGAGGGGTTCACATGAGTCACCCCAAGGGCAGAGAGAAAAACTTATTCACAGTAATGGGCAGTAATGTACGCTACCTCGACCAGAATTAAAATGGTGAGGCTTGTGTCTTCCTTCTCCCAATGTTGTAGGGTAGGCAGCTAGTTCAAGGACACCAGCTTGGAAGCCTCACCCCACCCCACCCTGTCCCACCACCTAGATGTTCCCTTCTGCCCACCTATGATGCTCACCTATCATCACCTGGAACCTGAGAGGGGGAGGTATTGCATTGTTGTGTAACCATGTCCTTCACAAGCCCCCACAATGGCCCCTGATAGGTAGGACTCACTCTCTCAGTCAAGTGCTTCCATCTCTTTGGTACTCTGACTCTTGGTCTCCCCACTACCTGCTTTCTGGCTTCCTGCAGGCAGACTCTGAGGACAGGCAGCCCCTGTGCATGGCCCCTGTATGTCTGTATTCCTCACCCTCTGTTCACAGTTTGGGTGGGACAGTGAGGATGCTAATTCTAGCATACCCTGTGTTTCTAATTTGTACTTTCAGGAGATCCAGGAAAGGTGAGGCCTAGCAGTAATGGTATGTGGGCAGAGGATCCAGGGAAATGTGAATGTCTGCAGCTGGAGCCTCTTTTCAAGAAGAGCAGCCCAGAGCCAGGCCCCTTCTGACCGTGACCCTGTGTCCCCAACCTGTTTGCTAAACAGCAAAGTTTATGAAGGAGGCAGATAAACAGACCAACTAGCATAGCTCAGCTCTTCTGTCTTTCAGAGTGACCTCAATGTGAAAGTTAGAAGTATTTTTGTGGAAAGAGTGAGTTACACAGCCTTCGGAACCAGGTGAGTTGGACAGCCACAGGAGCCTGCCATGTTTACAATGGGTGGGCTGTAACACTGCAGGCGGTGCCAACTCTAGGGTGGTTCTGCCAGGGATCTTGCCACCCCTTTTCTCCATCTTGCTCCTCTAATAGGCTTACTCTCCCTGGGCCCTCAACACCTCTTGTATTCCCACCTTGGCTGCTGCAGCAAACACAGATCTTCAGAGCTGGCAAAGCCTATGCTTGTAGCCTGCCTGTCACGCCTCCCTCAGGCTCCTCCAGGTGCTCTGCCTGTCTCTCCAGGGATGGACCAGCTTGGCCAGAGTAACATGTGCCACAACACAACTACCCCACTGCTCTGCTTTGCCAATGCCAGGTAGATGGTCCCAGGCGGAACTTCCCGTGCCGCAGCCTGCTTATCAAACCCTCCAGGGTTTGAGAGGCTTGGCCACCATTCCATGAAACCCACACATGCCTGTCCTGTCTGCCCCATCCACAACTCAAGGGGCAGGCTGGCTCAGCCAGCAACCCGCTCCCTCTGACAGTCATTGATCCACCAGCTGCTTTCGAACCAGGAACACTATGCTACTTCTTTGCATCCTGCGCTTCTGACTGCCAGCCCTGCCACCATGCCCACTGCTCCAGTGCCAGGACAGGTCAGCTTAGCCAGTGTACAAGCACCCCTTTCCCCAGGGACCATGCTCTAGTATGAGCCCTGCTTGCCTTGTGCCCACCGTGCCTCCAGCACTCCTGTCAGTACCTCTAGCAAGCCCCTTGATGCCCCTCCCGGGCCAGGCCAGCTCCCCAGCACCCCCATCCTAGCTGACGTCCACCGCCTGCTCCAGAACCATGGTAGCTCTTCCAGAATCCCCACACATCCAACACAACTACCCTGCTGGCTTACTCATTGCTGCCGAACTAGGCCAACTTGGATGGTATTTCTGGGCCCCATCTGCCTACCATGGACTCCAGGGCCAGGTGTGCTCAGCCAGCCTTGTTCCTCCAGCACTCAACACCATCTGATGTACCTCCAGGGTCCCAAGCCCGGCACCCCTACAGATCTAGTCATTCAGCACTTCCTCCCTTCTCACTGCCCCAGGGTCAGGCAAGCTTGGGCTCTGGCACACCTGCCACTTTCTCTGTGCCAGCTGTACATCTAGCATGCCCACATCACCAATGCTATGAGGACAGGCCAAATGCACTGTTGACCCTGGGACTCTAGCCTTCCTGATCCACCGGCACGGCAGCTGTTCCAGAACCAGGCTGATTTGGGCGGTGCCTCTTTTGCTCTCAACTGCCAGCCATGCACTTCAGGGCCAGGCCAGCTCACTCACACCAATAAATCCCCCATCCCACACCATCCCAAGTTCCCAGCCTACCTGTAAGTGACTGCATGGCTAGGTGAACTTAGCTGGTGCCCAGGCCCCTTTTCTATGGCCAGACCTGTTCCTTGGGTGCTTAACGAACCCCCAGCACCAACTATATCTGCTCTAGGATTGGGGGCACAGCCAGGGTCCCTGCAACTGTAGTCCTCCCAGCATCTTGCCTGCTGCTCCAGGACCAGGCAGGCTTGGCCACTGACATGGTGTTTGCATCAGGCTGCTCGCCTGCCTGCAGCCCCAGAGCCAGGTCTGTTTTCCATGCACCTACCATGCATCTCCCACATCACTACCGCACGTGCTGTTCCAGGGGCAAGTTGGGGACTGGGTTCTCCCAGGAGTAGATCCTGCTTTCATCTACTCCCTGACTCCCACCAGGTCAGGGACTGTAGTATTCCAGGGGTGCTGCTGTTTCCCTCCTCTCCCCTCCCCTTTGCTCTACACCAACACCTGGACATCAGTGCTATAATCATAAAAAGTGGGTCGAGCTTCCCTGTGTGTAGTGTCCTTTGTTTTTGCTCCATGGCCCCTGCCTTTGCTGCCTCTATACATGGCTGGATGTGGTGACTCATCACCCTTACTCTGTTGCTCCTTGCAAGATGGGCTCCTGGTGCCATTTCCTGTGTGACTTCCTGATGTGACCCTGCGCAGGGTTTGACCTAGGGCCTCCTCAGGGAACAAGGGACCCTCCACTGAAGGCATGGCAGATTGATTGATTTGAAAGGCATGGTAACAGAGGGAGAGAGATGTTCCATCAGCTGGTTTTACTCCCTGGTTGACCTGGACAGTTGTGGTTAGGCTATGCTAAAGCTAGCAACCAGGTGCTTCATGCAGGTGATCTACGTGGGTGCAGGGACATTTCCCAGGAGCATTATCAGTGAGTTGGAATGGGAAGTGGAGCAGCCAGGACTCAAACCAGTGCTCTGATGTGGGATGGCAGTGTTGTAGGCATCAGCTTGAACCAGGGTAGCAGAATTCCAGGATAATTTCTGAGAATAGGGGAAATGAGTGATATTTTCTTCATCATTTGTTTTGATAATTTCTTTTTTATGAAAGATTTATTTTATTTTTATTGGAAAGGTGGATATACAGAGAGGAGAGACAGAGAGGATGATCTTCCGTCCGATGATTCAATCCCCAAGTGAGCGCAACGGCTGGAGTTGAGCCAATCCGAAGCCAGGAGCTTCCAGATCTCTCATGCGGGTGCAGGGTCCCAAAGCTTTGGACCGTCCTCGACTGCTTTCCCAGGCCACAGGCAGTGAACTGAATGCGAAGTGGGGCTGCCGGGATTAGAACTGGCGCCCCTATGGGATCCCGGGCGTGCAAGGCGAGGACCTTAACCACTGTGCCATCGCGCCGGGCCCTTGTTTTGATAATTTCTAAAACTGTTAGAATCACATGTCAGATCTTGATAATCTGAAAAGAAGTGGGGATTTGTTTTTATTGTTTTTTTGTTTTGTTTTGTTTTTCAGTGTAAGGGAAATTTTGAGAACTACTGGAGTAAAATCTTCTGGTCTCTATCTGGGTGGGCAGATGGAGCTGAGCTCTCCCCCAGTGCATTCAGGACACTCTCTGACTCTAACTTGTAGTGGACCATTTCCTTGTGTGCTTCCTCAAATCATTTCATTTCATTTAATTTTCCTTCAAGATTACTGTTTAGGACCCAGCATGGTAGCTTAGTGGCTAAAATACTTGCATGTGCCAGGAATCCATATGGGTGTTGGTTTACGTTTTGGCTGCTGGATTTCACATCAAGTTCCCTAATTATGGCCTTGGGAAGCAGTCAAGGATGGCACAGAGCCTTGCAATGTTGAACTCACATGGAGACCAGGAAGCAGTTTCTGGCTGCTGGCTTTGGATCAGCTCAGCTTCAGCCATTGCAGCTGCCAGAGGAGTGAACCAGCGGGTTGAAGATTCTTTTCTCTCTCTCTGTCTCTCTCTTTCTCTCTTCCTCTCTGTATATTTCACTTGTCACTTATAATATGCTCTTGGCTTCAGATCAGCTCTGCTCCAGCCATTGTGGTCAATTGTGGAGTGAACCAGTGGACAGAAGATCTTATTCTGTCTCTCCTCCTCTCTCTATATCTGAGAAAAAGATCTGTCCCCTGGTTCCCTCTCCAAGTGACCACAATGAAAAAGAAAAGCCAGGAGCCTTTTCTTCTACTCCCCTGTTGGTGCAATGTCCCAGTCAGAAGCTAGGAACCAGGAGCCAGGAGCCTCTTTTAAGTCACCCGTATGCATGCAGTTTCAAAGCTTTTGCCCAAACACTACCATTTTCTCAGGCCACAAACAGGAAGCTGGAAGGTATTTAGAGCTGCTGACACACAAATTGGCACCCATATTGAATCCCAGGCCTGCCAGGCTAGGATTTAGCCACTAGGCTGTTGTGCTGGGTCCAAGCTGGTGTCTTTGATTTAGGGTCTTTACTGTCAATCAGCTTGATATGTTTATTTCACCGTTGAGATTCCTTGTAATCTTAACATATCACTTGATCTCTTTCTTAACTCACTAAGACTTTGGTAACCACTCTCCTTGTTGATGATGTTAATGGCCTCAATACATTGCTGTAATACTGCCGAGTTTTTAAATCGTTCATAAATCAGCTGATGGAAGATCTCTCTCCCTCTGTTGCCATGTCTTTCAAATCAATCAATCTGCCATGCCTTCAGTGGAGGGTCCCTTGTTCCCTGTAGTATGACCTCCAGGAAGGTGTAGGTGCCCACCAGCATGGCCTGAGACAGGCAGAGAGGAGTGTGCAGCTGGTCCTGGGTCAAACCTTGAGCTGGATCACATGCAGCTTTGGGGTGAAATTACACAGGTAATGGCACCAGGAGTCCATCTTGCAAGGAGCAACAGAGTAAGGGTGATGAGTCTCCACATCCAGCCACGCTTAGAGACAGCAAAGGCATGGGTGATGGAGCAAAAAGAGAGGAAACCACCCATAGGAATCTGGACCCACCACTGCAAGACCATAACCCAGACTGTTGGTTGGTGAAGAATTAGGGGAGAGGATGGAGGGAAGTAACATGGGCCTTGGAAGACTCCAGTCTCTGATCCCAGAGTAGGTAGTGGAAGCAGGATCTGCCCCTGGAAGAACCCAGTCCCCAACTTGGCCCTGGAGTAGCAGGTGTGGTGAACTTGGGAGTTGCATGGTAGGCACAGGGTGAACAGAGCTGGCTCTGGCGTGGCAGTCAGGTGGGTGGTCTGAAGCAGAGACTGTGTCATTGGCCAATTCAGCCTGGTCCTGGAGCATGAGGCTGGGCAGTGGGCAGGCTACACGTGAGGGGACCACAGCCATGCCCCCAGTCTTGGAGTGAATGGTGTGTGTCTGGGGGCTGGTGGAGAACCATGGAGGGTTATGGGAGGGGTGGGGGGAATCCCCAGCGCCTATAAAACTGTACTACATAATACAATGTAAGCAACAATAAAAAAAAAAAAAAAAAAAAAAAAAAAAGAAAACAATTTACTTACTTAAAAGTGAAAATTACAAAGCAACAGTCAAAGCCAGCCGGACAGAATGATCTTCCCTCCACTTGTTTACTCCCCTGTGGCCACAAGAGGCAGCAAGGCCCAGGACAAAACCAGCAGCCTGAACTCCATTCTGATCCTCCACAGGGGTGCAAGTGTCTAAGGAAATGGGACATTTTATTCTATCTCCCAAGCACACTAGCAGGGAACTACATCAGAAAGTGAACATCACACTACAACTGCTGCCTCTCACATGCTTTTAACAAATAATAGAGAAATTAATCAAAAAGTACAATGTGATTTTGGATGTTGGGTCATTCAAAAAAAGTGTTTGACACCAAATGATGGTATAAACATTCACTTTCTCCATTCTGATACCTTCTAACATTTAAATCTTTATTCAAATAATACTAACAAATATGAACAAAATTGTTGCTCTTGATACTAAGTAAAAAGTATGACAAAGATTACATACAGGATAAATGAAAACAGTTGGGACTATTCCTGAACTTCTCAAGAAACTGGGAGTATACCTGAATTTCTAAAGAAATGAGACAGTGTTATATACAATTGGATGTAGATTATTTGCAATTATACTTTACAGACTCTAGGGAAACTACTCAAACAAAATCTTAGAAGATATATCCATGATATCCTAATACAGGACAGGATATGCAACCATCTAACATATTCAGTTAAAATGAGGAGATGTGACATGAAGGAAACAATATGGGAAAAATAATAGTCTTACCCACGTTCCTTTAGCCCTGGAACCTTTTTACCCTAATTAACTATGTAACGATTGTCAAAATACAATTAAAAAAAACATAAGGAGATGTGGGCATCTAGTAGAGTGGATGAGAAACTGCTTAGGAGACGCTCACCCTACACTGGACTGTCTGTGTCTGTGTTATCGCTCCACAACAAATTCCATCTTGCTGCAAATTGACTTACTAGATAGAAAGAAGAAATTCCTCAAGTATGCGAGTCTTTGCACCTGCTAAAATGGACAGAGATTTAGTTCCTGGCTCCTGCTTTTGGCTTGATCTTGTCATAATCTTGCAAGAATTTGAAGAATTAAACAGAAGATGGTAGATCACTCTCTCTCCATGACTTTTATAAATGAAATATACTAACAAGAATAATTGCAAAATGAAAATTGGCATGGATATTTGGTGCAGCTTTTCACACACAATTTTGAGGACCACATGCTTCTTCCCAGTGATTCTAAATAGAGCAGCACATTCTGTAAAGGAAAATCTCATAGAAGAACAAAGGAAAGTACACACTGACTGACAGTAATGAGTATTAGCTAACACAACATTGTAACTACTGAGTCAGTGGGAACTGCTACTTAGTAAAGTGCTCAGAGATCTCAGTTAACACTACGTGAAAAAAAGAAAGTCAAACCAAATCCTGGAGAAACACAGAATAAGTGCACATGGAGGAAATGTTAGACTGCAAACGTTCTATCCTGTCCATACTTCACACACCATCAGAATGTATCCACAATTTCTAACCTAAGAACAATGACTCATATGGAAAACACTTGACATAATTAGCATATGAGAAATGAAAAGCAAGACATGAACTGTCATCATATCAAAAACAAAAGCAAAGGCCAGCATTGGGGTATAATGTGTAAAGCTGCCAACTGCAACACCAGCATCCCATATGGAATCAGCTGTTCCACTTCCAGCCCAGCTCTCTGTGAATCTCCTGGGAAAAGCAGTGGAAGATCATCCAAGTGCCTGGGCCCTGATCACCCACATGCAAGACCTGGAGGAAGCTGCAGGCTCCAGGACTCAGCTTGGTGCAGCACTGGTTATTTTAGCCACCTGTGTAGTGAGCTAGTGGGTAGAAGACCTCTGTGTCTTATTTTTTTTAAAGATTTACTCATTTTTATTGCAAAGTCAGACATATATACAGAGAGAGTAGAAGAGACTGAAACATCTGCTGTCCACTGATTCACTCCACAAATGGCTGCAACTGCCGGCACTGTGCCGATCCGAAGTTAGGAGCCTGGGGCTATTCTGGGTCTCCCACGGGGGTACAGGGTCCCAAGGCCTTGGGCCGCCCATGAGTACTTTCCCAGGCCACAAGCATGAGGCTGGATGGAATGCAGGGCTGCTGGGATTAGAAGCGGTGCCCATATGGGATCCCAGGGCGCTCAAGGGGAGGACTTTAACTACTAGGCCAAGGCGCCTGGCCCTTTCTCTTACTTGAACTCTCATTTCAATATTTAAAAAAAAAAAGAAAAGAAAAGAAAAAAAAAAAGACATTTTTAAGATCTATTTACCATACCATATCACTTTAAAAATTCAATTTAAGAAATCACAAACATCAATTATCAGACAGTACTAGGATTTAGTCACCTTTGGGGATGGAAGGATCAAAGAGACCAAGACTAAAATTGACAAAGGATTTTTTTCAAATGGCTTGTCTTAAAAGTTCCTCCTCGGGCCTCGGCCAAGCACAACGCCAGCACCACATGCTGCCCCTCAACCTTGCAGCAAAACTCTGAGCAAAACAAGGCTGTTTGTTCTAACTGCTGGAGTCTGTGCTGGTCTGGTGTGAGCAACAAGAAAACTGCCCCAGACCCTTAGGAGGAGCTTCACTGAGGACTGAGCTGGGGGCTGGAGACGCGGTTGCTCAACTCAACACATGCCTTTACATAAAGAAAAAGGAAATCCTGCCCAACATGAAGGTGGAACTGTCCCTGGGCACTCCCCCCTCCTCACTGCACAATGGGTTCCACTGTGAGTCCTAGTGTTCAAGGTCAGTGCTGCAGAGTGAGGACCCCAAGGTCCCCCTCCTGGCCCCCGCCCGCCCCGCGGCCTCAGGAGATGCTCTCACACACTCACCCTTCCCAGCTTCTCACCAGTCGGGGGTCCTGCACAGGCTCCTGCGGGGAGGGAGCTCACAGGGCAGCACTGGCTCAGCCACCTGCGCCTCTCCACCAGCACAACCAGCAACGCGGCTATGGAGGCGCCCACAACAACCTCCTGCCTGCTGCCACAGGGCTTCCTGGGCGCGCCTGATTGGACCGCTCTACAGACACTGACTCGCATGAATCACAATGCGCAGCCAATCAGAATCACAAAGGGAGGAGGGGCAGTGAGGCAGGATTCTGGAGGGAGGGGGAGTGAGGGGCGGGGCTTCACCTCAGGCAGGAAGTGGCCTCCTCTCTTGCAGCTTGAGCCTTCCAACAGCAGGGGCCGCTGTCGCCTCTCACATCAGTCCACCTCCTGGCCTCTCCTTCCCTCTGCTTCAGGTTCAATCTTGAAGTTCAGAAATGTAGGACAATAGTCAGCAGATACACATCACTGAATGTTCAACAGAATCTGGGACTTTTATTTATATTGGTGTGTTTTTTTCCCATTAATTCATTTCACTTTGTAAAATGCAGATCTGACCTGGCGAGTTGGTCCAGTGGCTAATGTTTTTGCCTTGATAACACCAGGATCCCATATGGCTTTTGGTCCTAATCCCGGCAGCCCCACTGCCTGCCCATCCAGCTCCCTGCTTGTGTCCTGGGACAGCAGTGGAGGACAGCCCAAAGCCCTGGGATGTAGAAGAAGTTCCTGGCTCCTTGCTTTGGATTGGTGCAGCTCCAGCTGGTGTGGTCACTTGGGGAGTGAATCAAAGCACACAACTTATTCCCCTGTGTCTCTCCTCCTCTCTGTATATCTTACTTTGCAATGAAAATAAATAATTTTTAAAAAATAGGTATAACTGAAGAATATTTGAAAATATGATATAAATTAATCTATTCAGTCTCATTTCTCCATCGTTCATTTCCCTGTTAGTACTTTTTGTGTTCATATTCTTGCATATCTATTTCTTATTAATACACAGTAACTTGATGATATATAATGATCTCCTGCCCAGAAATCTTGCTTGATTCTCTCATGATTTTAAGCTTGCTTTCCCACAAAAGTGCAATTAGTGTATATTGATAGTTTTGTGGGTTAAAACATGACCATTCTGCTCTATATCCTTTCTGTGTTCAATTTTCTGATTACACATTCACAACAATGTATAAGAGACAAAACAAAAAGAGGGCTTGTCCTGATTCAATCAAGTAAAAGAAAACCTGCAGTGACATATGTAACTCATATTATATTTTCTAGGTTATGTTATGCGATGTGATGTGATGCGATGTGATGTGATGTGATGTGATGTATTTTTGTAACTTAGTTTCCTCAATTTATGGTTTTTGGTTGCTGTTTTAAAACAAATTTTTACGGGTGTTTTAAAAAATTTTGTTGGAAAGCCAGATGTACAAAGAGGATGAGAGACAGGAAGATCTTCCATCCGCTGATTCACTCCCCAAGCGATCACAAAGGCCAGTGCTGTGCCAGTCTGAAGCCAGGAGCTCAGAGCCTCCTCCAGGTCTCCCATATGAGTACAGCGGTCCAAGGCTTTGGACTGTCCTCAACTGCTCTTCCAGTCCACAAGCAGGGAACTGCATGGGAAGTAGGGCTGCTGGGATTAGAACTGGTGCCCAAATGCAATCCCGGCACATACAAGGCAAGGACTTAGGCCATTAGGCTATTACCCAGGCCCCTATTTTAATACATCTTACTCCTAAGTATTTCAGAACATCCTCTCATAATCTGGTGAATGATTACAAATTTTATGCAGGATGATGTTTATATCCCAGAAATTGATTAATTGCAAGGCATTTCTTTCTAAGTGATTTTACTATTTTTTTAATTTTGATATTTACTTATTTATATATTTGTTGGAAAGACAGATTTACATAGAGGAGAGTCAGAAAAAAATCTTGCATCTGCTGGTTCCCTTCACAAGTGGATACATCAGCCAGAACCGAGTAGATCTGATGTCAAAATCCTCATCCAGGTATTGTATGTGTGCGCTGTCCCAAGGCTTGGTACCATCCTCGACTGCTTTCCCAGGCCACAGGCAGGGAGCTGGATGGGAAGTGGAGCTGCTGGGTATGAACAGGCACCAATACCGGATCCCATCACATATACAAGCCGAGGATGTACCACTGAGCCATCTTGCCAGACCCCTATTATTAATTTTGTTAATGGATTGCCATAATGGCTGATTTTCACTAAATGTAACACAAACTTGAGACTATAAACGATTCCCACCTATTGTGCTGGTTTATGTGACATGTTCTGTATTTCTTCCTGTGCTTTAGAAAATTATATAAGCATTGTCTGTCTCCTCATGTCTCGAGCCCTATATGCCTGTAGCTAGGCCTGGATTTGTACATCTCTGATCTTGTTCCAGGGATTATGCAGTTTCAACACCTCACATGAATGCGACCTGTATTCATCCTCACAGTTTGTCATTACAAAAATCTATCATTTGGGCCTGGCACAGTAGCCTAGTGGCTAAAAGTCCTTGCCTTACATGAGCCAGGATCCCATTTAGGCACTGATTTCTGTCCTGGTGGCCCCATTTCCCATCCAGCTCCCTGCTTGTGGCCTGGAAAGCAGTGGTGGATGGTACAAAGCCTTGGAAATCTTACCTGTGTGGGAAATCTGGAAGAAGTTCCTGGCTTCTGAGTTAGGATCAGCTCAGCTCTGGCTTTTGCAGCCACTTGGATATTCCTTGTGCCTACAGCATAAGCCAGCTGCCTGTACAGCGGTATTATTTACTCTGACCAGAATAATAATCTACACTGTCACACTGTGCTCCACCTACTTCTCACATCTCACTCTTTCCTTCACCCTCCTCTGTCTGAAGTTCCATAGCTAGCTTTCCTCACTGAGAATCTGAGCGGCTACAACCACTTCTCCTCCTCCTTCTTACTCTGCTTGACACTGCAGTTTTTCAAAGGCTTAAGCTTTTTCCTTTCTCTTTTGTATGCTTCACCAACCCCACCCCTAATCGAGAGGGATGCAGTACAGGACAAGCTAAGTAACATCAACTGACAAACAAAACAAAACAAACAAAATGTTACTTGCCAAACTTGTACAGTAACTTGCTATAATAACAGAGCCCTCCAAGAGCAATGAATATTCAACCAGAGATTTATACACCTTAAATTTTGATTTTTGATTTTGTGCCTGGCGTGTTGGGCTAGCAGCTAAAGTTCTCACCTAGAATGTGCCGGGACCCTTCTTGGGCATTAGTTCAAATCCAGGCAGCCCTGTTTCCCATCCAGATCCCTGCTTGTGGCCTGGGAAAGCAGTCAAGGATGGCCCAAAGCATTGGGACCCACCACCTTCCACCCTATGCCCACTGCTCCAGGGTGGAACCAGTCTGTCCCAGCCCTCCTGCATGGCACTCTGCCTGAGTTCCAGGGCCAGACCCACCCACCGACCTACACTGCCTCCAGCATTCCTGCTCTGTTCCTTCCTGCAGAGACAGGCTTACTTGGAAGGAGACCCCTAACATCCAGTCTGCCTGGACCTCTGCTCCACAGGTGGATTGAAGGCAGACAGAATCACTCAACACTCCCTCCGCATCCTGCACCTCTAGCCCCATCAGGATGGCACTCCTGAGTCAAGCCAGCGTAGATGGAGCCACATCCTGCTAGCCTGCCTGCTGAGTGCTCTAGAGCTTCAAGGACTAGGTCAATGATCTGCATGCCTCTAATCCTCCCACCATGCCCAGTGCTCCAGGGTCAGTCTGCCTGCAATCACTCTGCCTGCAATCCACCACCACTAAACACACACACACACACACACAAAGCTGGATACTCTGCTTGCTGCAGCAGAACCAGGTAGGCTCTGCCAGCCACCCAGTGCCCCCAGCAGGCTGCTTTCCCACCTGCCACTCCACAAGCTTGCCCTGCACAGGCAGCTCATACACCAATGCTGAAAGGACCTGCTGATTCAGCAGGCGTCCACCATTCCCCCAGCCTGCGTGCTGTTCATTTCGCTAACAACCCACACTCCAACCCCCTGTTCCTGTCATGCATGCAAGTCACTCCAGGGTCAGGTGGACGCAGCTGGTATCTCATGCCCTTCTAGGCCTTCATCCTCCACAGCCCCTCCTGAGGTTCTAGGGCTAAGCCTCTTCAGAGTTGCTTCATGGGCTCCAGCACGCACGCCATCCACTCTAAGGCCATGTCATCCAAGCTACCTAGGTCAGTGCATCCTGCACAGCACCCTTAGCTTGCAGGCCACACAACCCTGCACACTGTTTGCTCCAGGGTTAGGCAGATTCAGCCAGTGTCGCACACCCCGCACCCCACTCTGGGCCTGGACCCTATCAGACAGCATGCTATGCATATGAGTCCTCTCACTGTGCCAGCTGTTCACTCAGACCACACCCTGTGAGTGCCCGGACTGCCCAACATCGACTGTCTCTTCCAGGGCCATGCTGCCCTGATTGTCACAGCAAAACAAGGCCAAGGAAGGAACCCCCCTCCCCATCAGCTACAACCCGCCTGCCAAGCGCTTCAGGGCCACGTGACTACACTCTGCCCGCTGTCCACTCCTGGGCCAAGAGGGCTTAGCTGGTACCCCCATGTGTGCCAGGCATGCACACTGTGTGCTCCTGGGACAAGGGGTCATGACAGCAAGCCAAGGACCAAAGACGACCACTGGCAGCTTGTTCCAGGGCCAGGCAGGACAAGTCGATGCACTCTGCACCCACTGTCCTCCTACCATTTACTTCATAGCCAAATTGTCCTGGCCAGTGTCCCTGCTCCCAAAGCACTGTAGTCTTCCTCTTCAGGGCCTAATTGTGCTGTGGTAAGGGTGTGCTTTAAATATGCTCCGTCCATTTCCCCACTTGCGCATACAGGGCCAAGCTTGGTGAGCCAGTCCCAGTGCATCTCAAGCCCAAGCTCACCATCATACTCTCCACCATCCACTGCTGAGAGATAGTTGGTCTGATCCAGTTCCCTCAGCACTGGGTCCTTCTACTGGCCACCCTGCCCCTGCCAGCCCTAGCCTGCATGCTTTGAGTCCCCTGCCCCACAACATGGACACCCTATCACATTACCTCACTTTCCAGTGGTGTGTCCCACATCCATAGCCTTTCTGCAAGTTCTCCAGGGGCAGGCTAACAGGTCAGACCCAACATTCAACTCTAGCCTGTTTGTCCCTGTGGACTTCCTGCTGTTCAAGGGCAAGGTGGGATAGAGTTGCAAGTGATTCGAAGCAAAACACTGAAGCAAAAACCTCATTTCTTGTCTCACATGACACATTGTTTATGCAGTCAACTCTAGTTTACAAGGCAGGATTAATTTAAGAATAGAAAGGCAAATGGTTACTGCCCTAGTGGCAGGATGGGAAGAAAGAACCAAGAAAATTGTGGAAATAGTGTCATTTATGCACCAGCTAGGGGAGGGGTTCACTTGAGTCACCCAAGGGCAGAGATAAAGAAACTTATTCACAACATGCAGTAATGTCTATCACCTCACCTAGAAAAAAGAGGGTGATACCTGTGGCTTCCTTCTTCCAAAGTTGTGGGGTAGGCAGCCAGCTCACGGTCACAAGCTAGGAAGACACACCCCCACATTATCTAGACTTTCCCTTCTGCCCACCTGTGATGCTCACCTATCATCACCTGGAACCTGAAAGAGGGAAGTATTGCATTGTTGTGTAACCATTCCCCTCATAAACCACAATTAAAGCTCATGATAGGGAGGCGTTCACTCTCTTGGTCACATGCTTCCATCGCTCTGGCCTCTGACTCTTGGTCTCTCCAGTACTTGCTTGTTCTCTGCTTCCTGCAGACAGACTCTGAGGACAGGTAGCACCGAGCATGGTCCTATTTACCTGTATTCCTCACCTCCTCACCTTCTATTAATTACATGGGTGGGACAGTAACGATGTTACTTCTAAGATACTTTGTATTTCTAATTTGCGTGCTTTTAAGAGTTCCAGGAGAGGTAAGGATTAGCAGGAATGGAATGTGGGCAGAGAAGGCAGGGAAATGTGAATGTCTGCAGCCTGGTAAGTGTGTCCTGGCTGTTTGCTGTATGTCTCTTAGGATAACTTATATTGCTGGGGAAGCTGGGACATAGGTCTTCAGATGAACAGACAGACTTAAGGGTAATGACCATTTCTTTCTCATAGGGTTTTCATTCACACTGGATTTTCACATGGACTTGTCATTTGTTAATTTCTAATGGGCCCTCTTATCACCAAACTTGTTTAACAAATACTCCTTAATTCACCCTAGACTTGTCTGGCGTGGTCTTTCTTACACCCCACAACACCATCCTGGAGATAAGCTGAAAACTGAAGCGCAGTTCCTCTGACAGTGACCCAGAGATGAGGTTAGTGTGAGCCGCATCTCACTGCATTTCATACTGCAACAGCTGTGAGGGATGATTAATACGCTGATTCTATCCCTGTTTTCCCTCCCCAGAGGAAGGGAACAGGAAGGACATGGAAATAGGGGAACCCCTTGTTCTCACATTTTAAAGGATAATTTTACCAGGGACCAGGAGATCCAGTCTGACTGCTCACACACTACTCCAGCACCTTCATGTCCACAGCCGCCCTCTGCTTGCTCCAGGGCCAAGCAGGCTAAGCCAGCCTCTCCTTTCACTAAGCATGCCAGCCTGCCATCCTGCTTGTCATTAGGGACCACAACAGCTCAGGTGGTGCCCACCATGTCCCCTAGCCTACCCGCTGGTGGCTATAGGGCCAGGTCAGGTAACAAAACATCCACAAGCCTCTTACACGCAGGCCCTGCAGCCCTGTTCACTGCTTGAGGACTAGGCCAACTCTGCGGACCACCCTCACAAAGCAGAACCCCCAGCTATGCTGTTTGCCACTTCAGGTCTAGGCTGGCTCTGCCAGGGTCCCTGCCACCCTTGCCTTCCATCTTTCTCCTCAGGGTTAGGCTCACTTTCCCTGGACCCACAATGCCTCTAGAATTCCCACCTTGGTTACTGCAGCAGGCACAGGTCTTCTGGGCAGGAAAAAACCTGTGCTTCTAGTCTGACTGTCACACCTCCCTCAGGCTACTCCTGGTGGATCTGTCTGCCACTCCAGGGACAGATCTCATGACTACTCTGACCACCACTCTGACAAGCCTTGGTGCTACAAGGTCAGATGGGCGCTGATGTCACTTTTCGTGCTCCCAGCCTGCTTGTCAAATGTTCCAGGGCTTGGAAGGCCTTGCCGCCATCCCATCAGCCTGTAGCATGCCTGTCCATCTGCCCTGTCAGCAGCTCAAGACCAGGCTGACTCAGCCAGCAACCTGGTCCTGACAGTTGCTGAACCACCAGCTGCTTCCAGACTGGGACTGCTAAGCTGCAAACCCCTTTGGTACCCTGTGCTTCTGACTGTCAGGCCTGACAACTTGCCCATTGTTCAAGGTCAGGACAGGCCATTTGGGCCAGTGTATAAGAATTCCATCCTGCAAACACCACATTCTTTCTGAAGCTTCAGGCCCACTTGCCCTGCACCTACCATGCCTCTAGCACTCCTGCCAGTGCCAGTGCCTCTAGCACCAGCCTCCCATGAGTCTGTTCTAGGGTCAAGCCAACATTCCCATGTCCTCAGGCCTGCCATACACCACCTGCTTTAGGGCCACACAGGCCCTTACAGAATCCCAATATACCCAGCCGAACTGCCCTGCTGGACCACTTGCTTTTAAAGAACCAGATCAACTTGGATGGCAACCTCAGGCCCAAGCCCACCTGCCAGCCTCTCCAGGTTCAGGTGTGCTCACCCAGCCATGTCTCCCCTGCCACTGCCCCATCTGCAGCACCACCAGGGCCTCAAACCCCACATCCCTAAATGCATCTAGCCAGCCTGAGCTGCCTCATGGCAGCTGCTCTACCGAGCCATTTGGCACCCTCAGCTGGCCCACTTACTGCTTCCCCTGTGCCAGTTTCAAATCTAGCACTTTTGCCCCGCCCATTTCTACAAGGACAGGCTGGCTGCGCTGGTCACCCAGGGACTCTAGCCTGACCAGCCCGTGGCCACGGCTGCTGTCACACAGCCAAGGCAGTTTGGGCAGCACCCTCTCTGTCCTCCACCTCCAGCCACCCACTCCAGGGCCAGGCTAGCTCACTAACATTACTTAATCCTTCATACCACTCCACACGACATTCCCAGCCTGCCTAAAAGCCACTCCAGAGCCAGGCTGACTTAGCTGGTAACCAGTCTGAGGGTGCTCCACCAGCCTCCAACACACACTGCATCTGCTCCAGAATCAGGGGCACAGCTGGGGTCCTCTCGTGTCTAGCCTGCCCAATGCCCTGCCTTGTGCTCCAGGACCAGATTGACTTGCACACTAACATGGTATCTGCTTCAAACCACTCACCTGTCTGCCTGGCATTCCAGAGCCAGCTCTGCTCACCCTGTGCCCACCAGGCTTCTCCCACATCCAACACACCGGCTACTCCAGGGCCAAGTTGGGGACTGGGTTTCTTCCAGGGGTAGATCCTGCTTCCAGCCCCCACTCTGGGATCAGGGGCTAGAGTCTTCTAGGAGCCATGTTGCTTCCCTCCATCCTCTCCCCCTCTCCTGTTCCCCACACACCAGCTGTCCAGGCTATGGTCTTCAGGAGGTGGGTCCAGCTTCCCTGTGGGTAGTTTCCTCTGTTTTTGCTCCCTGATTCCAGCCTTTACTGTCCTTGTGCGTGCCTGGATGTGGTGACTCATCACCCTTACTCTGTTGCTGCTTGCAAGATGGACTCCTGGTGCCATTTCCTGTGTGACTTCCTGATGTGACCCAGTGCAGGGTTTGACCTAGGGCCTCCTAAAGCCATGCTGGCAGGCACCTGCACCTTCCTGGAGGTCACTGTACAGGGAACAAGGGATCCTCCACTGAAGGCATGGCAGATTGATTGATTTGAAAGGCATGGTAACAGAGGGAAAGAGATCTTCCAAGAGCTGTTTTACCAACTCTTTCAAAAACTTGGGGGTATTACAGTGAAGCATTGAGGCCATTAACATCAACAAACAGTGGTTGCAAAAATTCTTATTCAATTATGAAAAAATCAAATGATATGTTAAGATTCCAGAGAATGGTAATGGTGGAATAAACATCATCAAACTGATTGACAGTAAAGACCCTGAATCAAAGACACCAGGTTGTGCCCAATGCAATGCCTAGTGCCTAAATACTAGCCTGGCAGGCCTGGGATCCAATACAGGTGGAGTTTTTTTGGTTTTTTTTTTTTTTTTTTTTTTTTTTTTTGCTAGCAGCTCTACTTACCTTCCAGCTTCCTGCTTGTGGCCTGAGAAAGCAGTAGTGTTTGGGCAAAAGCCTTTAAACTCTGCATTCATGTGGGAGACCAGGAAGAGGTTCCTGGCTCCTGGCTTCAGATCGGCCAGCACAAGCAGTTATGATCACTTGGGGAGGAATCATCAGACGGAAAATCTTCTTCTTTGTCTCACCTCCTCTATGTATATCTGACTTTCCAATAAATAAATAAATCTTTTTAAAAAAGAGAGGAAAATATCTTTTAAGAAAAATGCCATGGGAGAACAGGTACATATATTTGTTCCTTGTGGTAGATGTGCACATCACAAAGATCCAGACTGGACAGCACCAAGTGGCCCATCAGGCTCTGTGTTGGCCCTTCTCGCACTGGCACTGTACTACCCACCATGACTGGAGACTTTCAGGGAAATGCTAAATAACAGCTTCTGTAGAATCCCTCTGAGCCTTTACTAATGCTCCATCAGCCTCACCACCACAGTTGGTGTGCTTCTCTAAGACAATTACTTAAGGCTGGCTACAAAGCTGGAGCGCCATCTTGTGGCCATTGTAAACCGCAGCAAGAAGGAAGAGGAGAGGTTGTATGGGAGAGAATCTCAGACTATGGTAAATGAAACAGCAAAGTATCTGATGTTATAATGCACTGCCTTCTAGGCAGGCATCAGGCTCCACTCCCTCAGTGAAGAAAGCTGTAATCAAACAACTCAGCTGCACACTCTAAGGCCTGGACTTAACAAAACACAAGCAAACCAAACTCCTGAAACTGATTAGGGAGGAGACAAGAGACAACTACTTAACAGGGCCACTGCTGCTACAGGGTTTCAGAGAGGACTTCACATGTTTGTTTTTGTGAACCCAATGTGTTTTAAACTTCTGCAGAGTATGCAGAATAAATGAGGCTTCACTTCCTTCTGCTGCAGAGAAAAACTAGCCAAGGGGAGGGACAAAGAGCTTCAAATTCCCAGGTTTAACTATGTACAAGCTAAGTAAATTGTCTAATTTGCTAGGCAATTTCATTTCTTTACCTGTAAGTTAGGGATAGCATCAAATGCTTACTCTGGTTTTGGGCAGGGTTAATGAGATAATACGGATAGAGTATTTGGCCTACACTAACTGATTTGTACTAAGTCCCCTTTCTTCCTATTATTTATGTGTGCTTCCAGGGACAGGCACTGTGCACACCACATAGAACTGTTGGCTGCTTGTGGCACCCACTTCCCATATGAGCAATGGTTCAAGTTCTGGATGTTTCAAACACTGCAACTATTTGGTTTTGGGAGTGAACTAGCACATGGAGGGCCCTTTCTTTATCCCTCCCTCTCTTATTTCAAATACAAAAATAAATTTAAAAAATTAGGACCCAGCACAGTAGCCTAGCAGCTGAAGTCCTCGACTTCAACATGCCTGAATCCCATATGGGTGCTGGTTCTAATCTTGGCGGCAGTGGAGAACAGTGCAAATCCTGGGATCCTGCACTCATCGGGGAGAACCAGAAGAAGCTCTGGCTCCTGGCTTCAGATCAGCTCAGCCCTGGCCATTGTAGTTTCTTGGGGGAATGTATCATCAGATGGAACATCTTACCCTCTGTCTCTCCACCTTTCCATATTTCTGACTTTGCAATAAAAAATAAATAAATATTTTTTACAAAACTTGAATTTTAAACAAAGGTCTCTTCTAAATAGAAATTCTATTCTTTTCATAGTATCCATTTCCATAAATTTCCAAATACTGCTTTATATGCCTGCATCTAAATTGCAAGATACCACGTGTGCCTTAATTTAACCTGTAATTTTTTCTTCTTCTTTTTGATCCTATAATTAATACTGTCTCAACCCATGTGTTTTTAAAAATTGTAAAACCTACTATACTTTCAAAACCTTGTGCTACACCCCTCCTATAACTGTTATGCACCTCAATTGTTGAAGTATCAATGGAGTAGTCACAGGATGTGGTTAAGAACTTGCATTATTTTTAATAGATTGTTTACTCAATACTATATCAATTAATACCATAACATTGTATATTGTTGCTGATGTTATGTTGGGGCTTTTGATTGATCAGGTTTTTACTCTGTTGGCTCTACCTTCAGATCAGAGAAGGTCTCCCCAAAAACGCCTTTGAACTTATCTGGACAATAAGATGCTGGACTCTATGCGTGGTATATGCTTGCAATGAAGGAATCTCAACTGAACTTGAACTGTGGTTATGCAACAAAGTTGGAGGAATCCACCAAGGGTGGAGCGCTATGGGAGGGGTGGTGAGAATCCCAGTACCTATAAAACGTGTCACATAATACAATGTTATTAAAAAAAAAAAAAAAGAAGAAGCAGTTTGACCTGAACTTAAAGAGGATCTAATAATTGCAGAAGTGTTTAGGGATGTTGCCTTTTTGCACTTGTCATTGTCTTTAAAGCTCTATAACATAAGGTTAAAATAGGTTTTTTTTTTTCCTAAAAAAATAAATAAATAAAAATAAAATGCAAAATGCAGCCAAGCGCCATGGGCTAGTGGCTAAAGTCTTTGCCTTTAAGGCGCCGGGATCCCATATGGGTGCTGCTTCTAAATCATCAGCCCCATTACCCATCCAGGTCCCTGCTTGTGGCTTGGGAAAGAGTTTGAGGAGGGCCAAGCCTTGGGACCCTGCACCTGTGTGGGGGAGCCAGAAGTGGATCTAGGCTCCTGGCTTTGCATCGCCACAGCACCAGCCA
This sequence comes from Ochotona curzoniae, assembly GCF_017591425.1. Classification (NCBI taxonomy): domain Eukaryota; kingdom Metazoa; phylum Chordata; class Mammalia; order Lagomorpha; family Ochotonidae; genus Ochotona; species Ochotona curzoniae. Next base: position 38,559 of record NW_024465374.1, read on the forward strand.
TTGTGGTACTTGGGGAGTGAATCATCAGATGGAAGCTATTTCTCTCTGTGTCTCCTCTCTATATGTATGTCTGACTTTGCGATACAAAATAAACTAAATCTTTTATAAAATGCAGAATGAACTCATAGTTATCTTCTTCATAAATAGTGTTGAAACATCAATCTATATTATTTTGTTGACCAGAAGCTAAGGAAAGTAGATATATTCCAAGGGCCAAAGTCTTAGGGATTACTTCTACTATTTGAGAACGTACCCGATTGGCCTCTAGCATGTGCCCTGTTGCCCCTTAGAAAGACAGGCTTTTGAAATCCCAAAATTCTTTCTGCATTTTCTGTTTTGTTTTTGTTTGCTAGTTTCTAGTTAACAGTTTCATGTCCATGTTTCTCCATAGAAACAGAGAAAAAGACTCTAGAATAAAAAGAATTTATTCCTCCATTCCACATATAGAAATGGCATCTTCTCTACATGCCAGGCACTAAGTGTTACCAAATGCACAAAAATAAAAAAGTTAGGTATAGCCAGCATTTATCTAGCCACCCTGTATCTGAATTCCAGAATGTTGGGCATACACCAGTTCTTCATAAGCATTAAAGAGTTGGAAGACTACTTTAGTAAAATTCTCACTACCAAGCCAAGTGCAAAAGCCTAGTGGTTCAAGTACGTGTCCTGCATGCGCCAATTCCCAACATGGGTGATGATTTATGTCCTGGCTACCCCACTTCCAACCTAGCTCCATGCTTGTGGCCTGGGAAAGCAGTTGAGGATGGCCCAAAGCCTTGGTACCCTGCACTTGTGTAGGGGACACGAAAAAGGCTCCTATCTCTGATCACCCCACTCTGGCCTTTGCAGCTACTTGGAGAGTGAACTAGCAGATGGAAGACTTTTATCTCTGTCTCTCCTCCTTTGCATACATATGATTTTCCAAGAAAAAATTTTAAAATCTTAAAACAAATTCTCACTACCAAGAACTTACACTTTTATGAGAAATATAAATCTTTACATACACCTTGAAATGATTTTGCACAAAGTCAAGAAACAAAAAATGTTATCATTTACCAACAGTGTGTTTGACCCAAAAAGTCAGTTGGTCTGTGTCTTAGTTTCTTCACTTGAACAGTACACACACACACACACACACACACACACTATCACTCTGCTCTCATTGCATTGAGGTGATGCAGCCAAAGGAACCCTGGGACATGCTGGCATCATATGTCATATTTTCTACCCCTAAACTCTGAACAAATATCTTTATACATTATTCTTCCTCTAATATTTCATTTCAGTAAGAATACACAGTGGCTGGCACCATGATGTACTGTGTAAAACACCATCTGCAGCACCAGCGTTCTATGAGATGCTCCACTGATGATTCAGCTCCTGCTAAGGTACTTGGGAAAGCAGTACATCATGGCCCAAGGACTTGGGGCCCTGAACCCATGCAGGGGACCTGGAAGAAGCTATGTGTTCCTGGCTTAGGACCAGCCCAGCTTTAGCCATTGTGTTGATTTCAATGGGGAGTGAACCATTAGATGGAAGACTCTCTCCCTCTCTTTCTCTCTGTCTATAACTCATGATTTAAAGGTAAAATCAATGATTTTTTTGAAAATCGAATGTTTTTGGAGAGTTCTGCCTTTCACCCAGCAGGGCGGTTGTGCTTGGTGTGGGGATTCTGAAAGAGGCAGCATGGCCCTGGAGCAGGTGGGAGAGGTGAGCCAGGACTGGGGTGTGGGGGAGTTAGCCTGGCCCTGGAGGGGCCTCATTCAGGCTTGCTGGAGGCTCTTACAGGAGTACTAGAAACATGGTGGGCACAGGGTAAGCAGGATTCACCCTGGACCTGCAAGCAGAGCGTGGAACCTGTGGGATGGAGTGCATATATAATATTGAGCCAACCTGTCCTGGCACCGGAGACTGGAGCTGGTGGCAGGGCGGGCAGCCAGAAGCATAGGGTGCAAAGAGGGCAGTAACAGAGTGTTCCCAGTTTGAAAGTGGTTCGTGGGTCAGTGGCTCCTGGAGGGAGCAGGATGTTGCCTAAGCCAGCCTGACCTTTGTGTTGCAGACAGGCCAACAGGACAGGTATGTGTGTGTTTGTTGAATTGGTTGCAGAGCTTCTCGAACCCTGGAAGGTTGGATAGCAGGCTGGGGGCACAAGAAGTGCCTCCTGGGCACATTTGACATAGCAGCACCAAGGCTGGTTGGTGGGGTGGATGTGTTGTGCGGCATGTTATTCCCAAAGCCAGTCTGTCCCTAGAGCTAGCTGCAGGCACAGAGCCTGGAGAAGCCTGAGGGAGGTGTGACAGGTGGGCTAGAAGCAGCGGCTGTGCCAGCTCTGAAGACCTGTGCTTGCTGCAGCAGCCAAGGCAGGTATGCTAGATGTGCTGTGGACACAGGGAAAATGAGCCTATTCCTGAGAAGCAAGTTAGAGGGCAGGGGTGGCAGGGTCCCTGGCAGAGCCAGCTAGAGCTGACAGCCTCCTGCAGTGCTATAGCTCACCCATTGTCCACCCACTGTAAACATGGCAGCCTTGTGTGGCTGTCCAACTCACCTGGTTCCTACGGCTATATAACTCACTAGTTCCATAAAAACCCATCTAACTCTCATGTCGAGGTCACTCTTTGAAGGAAGGGAGAGCTGATCCAGGCTGGATGGTCTGTTTACCTGACTCCTTCATAAATTTTGCTGTTTAGCAAACAGGTTTGGGTCACAAGATTGTGGGCAGAAGGGGCCAGGCCCTGGTCTATATTTCTTAAAGAGAAGCTTGGGATCCCAGCCAGGTGGCCTGGAAGCTAATGTCCTTGCCTTGAATGTCCCAGGATCCCATGTGGGCATCAGTTCTAATTCTGCAGCCCCGCTTCCCACCCAGTCTCCTGCTTGTGCCCTGAGAAAGCCTTGGGACCCTGCACCCATGTGGGAGACTGGAGAAAGTTTCTGGCTCCTGGCTTCAGATCGGTGCAGCACCAGCCATTGCAATCACTAGGGGAGTGAATCATCAAACAGAGGATGTTCCTCTGTCTCTACTCCTCTCTGTCTATCTGACTTTGTGATAAAAACAAAATAATTCAATTCAATAATTCTCTTTCCACATTCCATTACTGCTAGGCCTCACCTCTCCTGGAACTCTGGAAAGTACAGAAATTAGAAATACAAAGCATCATAGAATTAACATCTTTTCTGTCCCACCAATGCAGTAAACAATGTGTGAGGAATACACACATACAGGGGCCATGCACAGGGGCCACCTGGAGACCCAAGACCAACCATGTACTGTGGAGACCAAGAGTCAGAGTGCCAGAGCAATGGAAGCACGTGACCAAGAGAGCCAGTCCTTATCGCAATATCAGGGGCCATTGTGGGGGCTTGTGAGGGGAGTGGTTACACAACAATGCAATACCTCCCCTTCTCAGGTTCCAGATAGGTGAGCATCACAGGTGGGCAGGAAGAAACACATAGGTGGTGGGATGGGGTGTGGCTTCTAAGCTGGTGACCTTGAACTGCCTGCCTACCCTACAACACTGGGAGAAGGAAGCCACAGATTTCAGCCTTTCAGTTCTGGTCGATGCAGAAGACATTACAGCCCATTGCGAAACAGTTTCTTTCTCTCTGCCCTTGGGGTGACTCATTTGAACCTCTCCCTGAGATGGTGCTTAATGGACACAATTTCCACCATTAACTCAGGTCTTTTCTCCCTTGGAGACCCTCCTACTGCTAGGGCAGGCCACCTTCCTTCTGATTCTTAAATAAACCCTGCTTTGCAAACTAGAGCTGTCTACATGAACATTTTTTCCTGACACAAGAAATAAGTTGCTGCAGTGTTTCATGTTGATTTCCCTACCACACTAGCCTGCTTTGTCCTGCAGCAGCAGGAAGGCTATGGGGGCAGTCTATAAATGAGTGTTGGGGGGCAAAGCCCTTCTGGCCCTGGGGGATCTTCCAGGCAGGTCAGGGGTGTGGGAGATGACACTGGAGGGTCAGGTGAGGCAGAAGGGTGGGCATGTTGCATGGCAGGGTACTCAAGGTGTGCAGGCTGGGGCTGCAGAGTCACTGGCAGAAGGGGCCCAGCCCTGGAGCAGCTGGCAAGCACACTGCATACTGAGGGAGTGAGATCGTTGGCTAAGCCTGTCTCGCTCTCGAGCTGCAGACAGTGGACAGTGTGGCAGTGCTCCTAGGATAGAGCCCAGGCTGTGTAACTGAGTCTGGCCCTGGATGCGCAAGTGGGGCAATGGAAGGTGTTATGTTAAAGAAGGCCTTCGCCACCTCCCTCCCACCCACACAACTCAGCCTGGCCCTGAAATGGAGGACTACAGGCTGTAGGAGCAGGGATACCTGCCAGGATGTCTTGGCTGTGAAGCAGATGGCAGGTGGGGGGGGTGGTGTGCCCAGTGCACTGGCTTGTCCAGCTTGTCCCTGGAATAGCAGCCAGTGGGTGCCTTAGGCTCTGGGCTTACTGCCATGACCCATTGGCTCTGAAACACATGGTGTGGGTACTGGGGGACACGGGGATACCGACCAAGCAGCATGTGGGGCTGAGTGGTTTTCAGGCTAGGACTTAGGGTTGCACTGGCCTAGGCAGCTGGGATGATGTGTCCCTGGAGCAGATGGAGTGCATGCTCAGGGCCATGAATGCTGTCTGAACAGGCCTGGCCCTAGATCAGCAGTAGGGGGCAATGGTGAGGTTGGGTTAGAGGCACGTGAAGCACCAGTTGGGCCCACCTGAACTCTGAGTGGCTTGCAGGCAAGCTGGGAACATGGGGCGTGGTCAAGGGGGGTAGGATTGTTAGCAGAGTGGACATCGGGTGGGCCGGAGGCACAGGGGATGCCAACTGAACTGGCCAGTCCTTGCAGCAGTGGTCTCTGAGCTTCTTGGCACGGCAAGGTCCGCATGCTGTTTGATCTATGAGCAGCCTGTTGGAGGTGCTGAGTGGCTGGTAGTGCCCACCTGGTTCTACAGCAGCAAGTGGAGCAGTGGGGCAGGTGTGTTGGTGTCTTGGGCAGAGTGGGCCTGGGCCTGGAGCAGCGAGAAGCCTAGAGGTGCAGGGGTCATCAGCCTACCCTGCACCCTTGTGGGAGACATGGAAGAGCCCCTGGCTTCTGGCTTAGGATTGACTCACCTCCAGCCATTGTGCTCACTTCGGGAGTGAATCATCGGGCGGAACATCTTCCTCTCTGTCTCTCCTCTCTGTATATCCACCTTTCAATTAAAAAAATAAAAAAGCTGTGCGCAGTTTGCTTTTCTTTCAGATCTATGCAAGGTCCATTCCCCCAGCCCTCCCCAGCCCACATACGCTTGGGTTTTTTCTCTGTACAAAAATAGTCCCCACCCCAAAAAGAAGAAGACTGGCATCTCTACATCTTTTATAAAGTTCTTTCTTTGGCATCACATGTTTTGCGTTGAACATAGAAGGAATGGGTGAAGCCCATCCTCTGAAGCCGCCATTTGCTGTGAGCCATGAAGCCATGAAATATTCTTTGTCAACATTCCAGGATTTTTGTTGCATGTGCATGTGCCTGGGTTTTTTTCTTTTTATTTGGTCATGCTTCCTTCTCACTTGCTACTTTTGCATCCCTCCCATTTCCTGGGTTTTTTGTTTGTTTCCTTTTCCTCTGAAAATGTCTTTCCCCTACTCACCACACTACTATCACTCCCCCCCAACCTCTCCTCCCGCCCCTAGTCCTTCTCCAGTTCGCTGTCCGGAGGGCCCCCCTCACATGTGCAAGTGGGGCAGTGTGCCGTTAATGGCCGTGCCGGGCACTGAGCCACTCTGGTAGTGCTGCGACAGGTGCAGTCTGCTGGGGGTGGCAGGCTCTGGCATCTCTGCACCAGGGAGGTACAGGCTGATTGTGTTCTGAATGTCCCCAGCCTGGCAGGGCGCCCTGGAGTGGGAGGAAGTGGTAACCATGGGGTGGGGAGTGGAGGGCTGGAGCTAGCCTTGGACTTGACCACCGAGCCCATGGAGCCGAGGACCATGCTGGGGGTGCCATGCTGCGAATAGGACATGCTATAGCCTTTCATGCAGGTCTGCGAGCTGGTCAAGGAGCTGGACTACAGTTCGCTCACGTCATTGCAGTGCATGGGCTGCATCTGAGTCACCCCATGTGCATTGAGGCCCAGGTGCTGCTGGCAGCCCAGCTGGTCCTGCATCACCTTGTAGCTGCCTTTGCTGCAGCTGTTCATGTGTGTGTAGCTGTCCAGGTGCTGGTTCATGCCCGCGCCCAGGCCAGCGCACCCCAATCCCGCTGACCATGTTGTGCTGCCAGGGGCCAGCAGCCCGTCAGGTTGCGTGTACTTATCCTTCTTCATGTGCATCTTTGTTTTCAGCCACAGCCGCTGATATTTATAATCCAAGTGCTCCTTCTCGTGTAGCGCCTGGCCTCGGCGATGAACAGCCACTTCGCCATCTCTGACTAAGTTTCCACTCGGGGCCCCAGCGGCTGCTGATCTCAATGTTGTGCATCTTGTGGTTCTCCTGGGCCATCTTGCGACACTGCCAATGGGACCACACCACAAAGCCGTTCATGGGCCTTTTCATTGCCGCTGACTGCCGCCACAGTGGCATTGCCACCGCAGCAGTTCCCCAAATTCGGCTGCAGGCCCAACGGCTTGAGCTCAGTCTCCATCTGTTGTACATGCGGGCGCTGTACGCGTGGACCCGGACCGCTGGAGACCGGAGACCCTCAGCGCGGCAGGGAACTCGGGGGTGCCCGCTGGGCGTGGGGAGCAGGAGGAAGAGGAGGTGGAGGGGAAGTGCGGGCAGGTGGGTGTGATTGGGGATCACGGGGTTCCGAGAGGAGCCCAGGTGGAGGAGAGCAGTTTGGGGAGGGGTGGAAGGAAGGGGACAGAGGTGGCAGAGAGAGAGAGAGAGAGAGAGAGAGAGAAGAGAAGCGAACTGGAAGTGGGATCAAAAAAGCAGTGCTTTCCTCTGATGCCGCTGCCGCCAACTGCGATTATTATTATTGTTATTGCTGTTGTGATTATTTTTTTTTTTTGGAAAGGCTTAAGCCACAGGCTCAAACTTATTTCTGCATTTTTCTCTCGCCTCTTCTTGCTCTCTCAGCCCTTAAAGAGGCAGCAAACTACTTTCCCACTTTTGCACTCTCTTCTCTGCCTTTACAACTGCTGATACTTTTTTGAACAAGCTAATACACTACCCTCTGAGCACTGGTTCTAATCCCAGGAGCCCTGCTTCCCATGCAGCTCCCTGCTTGTGGCCTGGGAAAGCCTTGGGACCCTGTAGGAGACCTGGAGGAAGTTCCTGGTTCCTGGCTCTGTTTCGGCAAGCACCAGCCTTCGGGGTCACTTAGGGAATGAATCATAGGACAGCTTCCTCTCTGTCTCTCCTCCTTTCTGTATACCTGACTTTGCAATAAAAAGAAACTAAATCTTAAAAAGAATAGTTGTATTTAATCAGGCACAAACATTGTTCTTAGGGCACAAGAGGCTAGAAATTTTTAAGTTTACATTTAGAAAATCTCACTAGTTGGCAAAGGGTGTAGGCATGTTTGAGATGACGGAAAATTATTAGATAGGATAAGAAACAGAGAGAGCAGATTACAGAAAAAGTTAGGGGCCAGAAGTCAACAGGGAGGTACTTGGAGAACTGCTGGACACAGGGAAGAGGGGACAACGGCTGAGCGGTGTTTAGGGAGCAGAAAACCCAGCAGCCACTGGTGAGCTGTGATCTGGACTCAAAGGACAACCAGGGATCCAGAGGCAGCCACAGATCAGCCCTTGCAGCAGCCAGGTGGGAGCTTGGGTTCACATGGGGAGCTCGGGAGGTGAAGACAGGCTGGGGCTGGGCAATCGTGCCAAATACTTTGGATGTGGGGAGAAAGGCACCCTCCTTCACTGCTGGTGGGAGTGTAGGCTAATACAACCACTGTGGAAATCAGTATGGAGAGTGCTTGGAGAAAAGGAAATAAATCTGCCATATGACCCAGCTCTCCTGCTGCTATTAATATACCCAATAGAAATGAAATCTGCATGTGAGAAGGGGATCTGTAATCCTATTTACAGTAGCACAAGGTACAATAGCAAAGACATGGAAACAATCTAGATGTGCATCCAAACAAGAATGTTCAAAGAAACTGTGGTGCATCTAATCCATGGAATATTATTCAGCTATTAAGAACAATAAAATTACACTGTTTACAACTAGGTGGTCCCAATTAGAGACCATTATGCTCAGTGAAGTGAGTCAGTCACAAAACAACCAATACCATATGTAAGGAACACCTTATATAAGGAAACCAGTGTGGAATGTGTAATTTCAATAATCCAATCAATACTGCTTTGTTTTGTTTTGGCTGCATCCCATGTGTTTTGAAGTTTTTTATTTCAGTTTTATGTATTCCAAATGCTCTCTCTCTCTTTTTAACGATTTGTTTATCTTTATTGCAAAGTCGGATATGCAGAGAGGAGAGACAGAGAGGAAGATCTTCCCTCCAATGATTCACTCCCCAAATGAGCACAATGGCCGGTGCTGTGCCAATCCAGAGCTAGGAGCCAGAAACTTCTTCCAGGTCTACTCCATGGGTGCAGGGTCCAAGGCTTTTGGTTGTCCTTCACTGCTTTGCCAGGGTACAAGCAGGGAGCTAGATAAATAGTGGAGCTGCTGGGATTAGAATTGGGGCCCATATGGGATCCCAGCAAAAATACTCTGTTTTCTCTTGTCACATTCATTGCTGGCTCATGGACTATATGGTGGAATCATTTTTCCCCAGAGATTTTTGTGTCTCCTTCTTGTCACCCATGTGTTGGTTACTCAGGGGCATGTTTTTCTCATGGAGCTGTATTTTGTTGTTGTCATTGTTGTTGCTGAGGTAGTTGTTCTAGCTCATAGCAGTCGTTGACCTTGATTCATGATTTCTCAATTACGGAAATGAATAGTGATGGGGTACTGGGGTCTACCATATCCAGATGTGGGGATATAATGCAACATTTATCCCTGCATCAAGATGAAAGATGGATTCCCAATGAAACTCTTGGACAAGTGTAGACAATGGAATGCTGTACTGACTGCATTTGTCTGTTCCAGCAATGTTCAGGTACACTCAAATAAGAGACTGATGGAATTATAATTTCTCATGAAGGATTATGCCACTGTAGTAAAATGAGAAAATCTGTCATGGGGTGGGACTAAGGGGGAAATCCCAGTCTATATGAAATTGTAGCACATAATTCAAATATTCAAAATTAAATATATATATATGAACATATATATAAGAAAAATAATTAAAACATTTGATATGCTTTTAATACCCTATGTTAATCTACAGTGGCTCAGGAAAGCAGAGACATCTCCCATCTTCTTAGAATGTGTGAGGAAGAAGTTAAGGATAATCTCTAGGGCCTGGCAGCATGGCCTAGTGGCTAAAGTCCTCCCCTTGAACACACCAGGATCCCATATTGGCGCCAATTCTAATTTCAGCAGCTGCACTTCCCATCCAGCTCCCTGTCTGTGGCCTGGGAAAGAAGTTGAGGATGGCCCAATGCCTTGGGGCTCTGCACCAGTGTGGGAGACCCAGAAGAAGTTCCTGGTTCCCAGCTTCGGATTGGTGCAGCACCAGCTGTTGCGCTCACTTGGGGAGTCAATTATCAGACAGAAGATCTTCCTCTCTGTCTCTCCTCCTTTCTGTACGTCTGACTTTGTAATAAAAAATAAAATAAAATAAATCTTTAAAAAAACATATAATCTATCAAGGTTGAAACAGGTAATTTACAGACTCCAGACTCAAATCTGCATTTGACATTAGCAAAAAGTATAAAGACATACAGTGGGATCCAAGAGCGATCCTGACAGCCTCTTAACAGGAGGTCATATGCACAGAGCAGGAGGGGATTCCAGAGTGGAACAGGAGGACAGGAGGCGGCTTGTATCCTAACCCCAGAGACTCCCGGTACATCACCAAGATGTATCAGTATGGGCACCAAGGACTATATCCCAGATTCTAAGGAGATCACAGGGATTTGGGGTACCCTCATAGAGCAAAATCTCTGAGGTCAACTATTCCCTATCAGATTTCCCACACTGGATGGAAGAAGCCCAGATCCTTCCTCACAGGATCTAACGTCATCGGAACAACAGCCAGGAGCCCTGAGCAGTCCTCAGAAACAGAACAGTAAACTTCCATCAGGACTCAGGAGAGGAGCTTTCTCTGGTCCTTACTTAGTTACAACTTTGGCTCCCCAACCTCTCTTTCAATGACCATCAGGGTTGCTCCGCAACACCTCCCCCCAAAAAATAATTGGATCAGGTAGACAGAGAGAGACAAATAAGAAAGCTCAAAAGTTAGGAAAAAGTCAGCTTGGACTTCCATATACCTTACTAGGTAGAACACAAAGATCAGTTACTCCTCACTAATGTATTGAAGATTTCTCTGCACACCCCTCCTAATATTGCTCTGCTGCTCAATAGTTAACATATGACTTATGAGAGTTATAAGCCTGATTGGACTAGCCAAAATTTGTGAAGTCCGCTAAAAATCACACTTGAATGCTATCAGCTGCTAAATATAATAATGAAAACAGACACAAGATAGCCGAATCATGCCCTATAACAATTTTAAAGTT
>NW_024465375.1:0-15458 GCF_017591425.1 Ochotona curzoniae
TTGAGAGAGGAGTTAGAGTGTGTAGTAGGCAGTTAGGGTATTCTGGGTCCCTGAGTAAAAGAGAATTTCCCCACCATGTCTTGAACTCACTCTCCCAGGGACAGGGGTGCTATTAGCATATCAATTCCCCACCTGAAGTATAGGCCATTACCTCCGGCCACTGTGGGAGGGTCTCAGGCCGATCTCTTTATCATTGAAAGGAGAGCAGGAAGAAGTAATACACATCTGCCCAAGGCCTGGAATGTCCTATGTCTAGCACCTCTGTGGCCTTTTGTCCCAAGGCCAGGTACCATGGAAACTAGGAATTTTCTTTGTTCATGGAGAAACATCTTTGAGGGAAACCTTTAAAAGGTGCATTCCCCACCATTAATACGGGTTCTCATTTTCCTCCTGCCACTAGGGCGGAGCACTGGGGTCCTTTTCCTCCTGCCACTATGGCAGGAGGTAAGGGTCTTTTCTATCTCAAAACCCCCTCCCGTCGCTAGGACGGGAGTCTTCTCTTCTCAACTTTTCTAATAAATCTTGCTTTAAAACTAAACTGTGTCCGCATGAAAATTCTTCTTTCCTGCGAGACAAGAATTTGAGGTTGCTGCCATACTCGGAGTCAAAATTCCTGCAACAGTTTTTGGTGCCGTGTGACTCGGATTCTACCAGCGAGACTTGAGTTCATCTCCAGCCAGCCTCCAGACATCCATCTCGTCGGACGGTGAGCAAAGCGGACTCTCTTTCCTGTTTATCGGAGACACTAGCTCTCCACAATTAGTAACTCTCGGAAAAAGAAACACCGGGTCCCTGTCAGCCAGTTAAATGCAGTTAGCGCGGCTGCCGGTCTTAAGACTCAGGGGCGAGGCTTGCTGAGTTTGGCTAAATTGATCCCCTGGAGCTGGGACACTTTTCTGATCTCTCCTTGCTTCCCACTTCCCGTAGATCAGTGCAGCAAGAACGACAGGGAAAGCCTGGGTAAATAGGGGATCTGACCAGGGCACTCTCTGGTGTTCTCCGAAAGCCCATCGGCTGACCCTGGTTCCCAGAAATGCCCAATGGGCAAGGCGCTGGGAAACGGCTCCTCTCGCTTCTGTGGATCGGCGCCAAAGGAAGGACGTTGGGGATAGGCCTGGACAAGTAGGGGATCTGGTCAGGGCACCCCCTGACGTTCCCTGAAAGCCCGTCGGCTGACCTCAGTCCCCAAAAAGCCCAGTGGGCAAGGCGCCGTGAAACGCTGCTCTGGCAGACTGGCCTCTCGTGGAGGATGTGGGAGAAGGCGTGGACGAGTAGGGGATCTGGTCAGGGCACCCCCTGACGTTCCCTCAAAGCCAGTCAGCCTCACCCTAGGCCTCCAGTGAGCAGAGGACCGTGAAGCGCTTCTCCTGGGAAAGGCACCTGGGTGCTCAGCCTACGGAAGTGGGGGTTCTACCTTTCTCTTCTCTCCTCGGCTCCAGGAATGTCGGTTTTGTCCAGACTCAGTTTCCTTTCGCGGACTAAGCCCGTCGCGTGAGACTGGGAGAAGTCTTAGGGCGCCTCAGAAATTCTGGTCAGGGCCACTCCCTGATGCTTTTCGAAAGGCCTCTGGACTGTACCCCGGACTCCGACAGCCCGTCAGGGTGTCGGGCTGAAATCTGCACTCTTTCCTTCCTTCTACGGGGACTCAGTCATCACCACGGTGAGGCCACGAGCCCTGGGCTGCGTGCCTCAATTCCCAAATGGCCTCAGGCACTGATGAGTCCTCCGTTACCTTTCTGATATCTTCTCCAAAGGCTTTTTCTCACTACGTCTCCTCACTCCCTATGGGTTCAGTTTTTGGGTTTTCTTTTACTGGTCAGTATGTGCTAAATACCAGCTGGTCTGTGATGGGGAAAAGGAAAAGGCAGGCAGAGTTTCTTTCTAGGCCCCTCTAAAGATGAGATCTAAGATAAACTTAACTGGAAAGTGCTTTAATTCCTTCACAAGGCAGTCAGCAGAGACAGTTCCTCCAGGTCAGCTCTTAACCAGTGTAGTCGCTAATGTGAGCAGAAAACCAGAGTCAACACAGGTATTCCTCCAGCTCTAGTTAAGGACATTGTTACACAGGCTTATAGAATCAGGCCGAAGTTTGAGGTCAGGCTTGTCAGCTCAAGGTTAGAATGAATTTCAAAAGGAGAGCATATTTTGTCCGGCAGAAGTCCCAGACGCAGCAGGGTGCAGGGGATATTTTTTGGCACATGCTGCTTCTGACTTATATGTTCTCCAGGACATCAGAGTATTGCACCAGGCAGAGGCCTAGGTCTAGCATGGCGCAGGAAACAGGAGCGGATTTTTCACTCCTGGCACATGCTGTTCTAACTGAGACGCATTCCATAAGGCGTGGGAGGTCAAGCGACGTGAGTCAAGTGTACTGACTTCACTCCCACCTCCCTCCCTACTTCTGTGGTCTTCAGAGTACACCTGGACGCCATGGGCTAGCAATAGGAGTTTTAAGAGACGTCTTAAAACTCAGGAGAGATAGAAACTGAGGGACGCTTCTGTTTTCTTATCCTCTCTTCAGATGGGAAGCAAGCCATCCACCACAACCCCCTTGGGGTTTATCCTCAAGCATTGGGATTCCTTTGATCCCCAGAATCTAAAGAAAAGGGCCTGATCTTTTTCCTGCATCCAAGCCTTAGCTGCCAGTTTTGAGCTTTAGAGTGGAGAGAGTTAGTCTGGATGGGTCTCTTTGCATAACTATGCTGCTGTGCTGTGCTGGCTCCACCGCCATGTGGAGCACACAACTGGCTTTTACCTTGGCCCTTCCCTGTTCTTTCTTTTAGCTTTAATTGTTTCATTTTAGGCTTAATTGTTAGAGATATCTAACAGGAGGTAGAAGTTCATTTTGCCTCTCCTTGGTCACTGATCTCGGGAACCAACGGGAATATTGCTAGTTAACAATGGGCCAGACCCCAGACTCCTGCACCCCCGGGGAGAACTTAAAATTCATTAACTCTTTGTAGCCTGAGAGATTCCTTCCCTTTGCAGTTCCCTCTGACCCCGACTACTAGTATTTCATTCTGTTCATGTGCTAAATCGAAGTTTTTCTGTGTCATTGCAACTGGCTTCAGCAATGAGTTCTCAGTGTTTTTGCAATGTTTTCTGCTGCTTTTGTTGCTATTTGGTCTTGAAGTTTAACCATCTACTGATTTATAGTGCCATCCCAGCTCTGACCAGATCCGGCCTACAGTGTTTACACCTAGAGTGGTGCTTGCTATAAGGAGGAGCAGATTCTGCGCGTGAGCTTATATATTCTATTAAAGTGAATGAATATTTGCATACTTACAAAGATTCTTGGTAAAGTTTCAAAAGCTGCTAATGCATATACTGGTTGTTATGTTTATTGATCAAGTTGTCTTTTAATCGTGAAGCTGTATCACATTGTGGAATTATTTGTATTCTTGCATTGTTGATTATTTATGTTCTAACTTGCAAAAAAGCATCGTTTGTGAGATTTTGTCTTACAGGAAGACAGCAAGTTCTTAAAGGATGTATGGTATGATTGAATATTGTGTACAACATCTTAATGTTTATCTTTGGGGCAATGGAATTGAAATCTGATTCTTTGTCAAAGCAACTTTTTTTAAGTTCTCTTCAAGTTATTTTCATCGTATTGGTGGCTAAATCTGCTAGCTAATTCCAGTATAATGAAATATTAACAGACTGCTATTGGTACAAATGTGAAAACATCACTAAAGTCTAATAATCTTATTGCTTTATTGTTTATAGCTGTTATCCTAATGAACAAGGCCTAAACAGTACAAATGTGTGTATAAGTCCTACAGGTGGTTCCACAGTGTGCTGTATGAATAGATGTTTATATTTGTTATTATAATTCTGACAATGAATGCTTCATCTTCTAGTTCCAATAGATACTATTGCATCCATTGCAGATAGAACTAAAACTAAGCAGTAAACTACAGGTTCCAACTAAAAGCACCTTCAACTAGTGTTACTAAGAGCAAGATGTGGTAACTTTAAAACACTTAAAGAGATTTTTCAAAAGCTGTTACAAAAGTTTTACTTTATAACATATGTTATCTGATATACGTGACAAGCTATGTAGTCTATTTCAATTGACTGTGGGCAAATGTTCATAAATGAGAATTACTAAGCTGAATTTTATTTTGATTTAAACAAATCTGAGATTAAGAGCCACAGAGAAATCCCCCAGCTTCTTAAACTGCTTGAGGAATGACTTTAAGTATATTCCACTAGATTCTATGTAGAGAAGAATAGGTGATATAGATAACAGATTCTTAACTGCCCAGGACATTAGGATAGGACTTTAGACAAATGGGACCTGAATGTGCCCTGATATCCTCTTAAAGGGGTCACCATGGTCTTTTACCTCAGAGACCAGGAGGGGATCCCATGGCAAAGCAGGATGAGAGAGGTGTGTGCTCCTGGTTCCAGTGAGACCCCCGGAGGCCTCCCAAGTGCTCTTCATTGCAGAAGCAACGGACACTTCATCAGAAAGGCCACCCAGGGCCATGTCCCAACTGACAAGGAGGTCATTGGAGATCTGACTGTCCTCGAAGGCCAAGTACTTCAGGTCAGTCATCTCCCATTGGATCTCCCACATGGGACGGAAGCAGCCTGGGAACCTGCACAGGCTCAAGGCCATCCACGGACTTCGGTGACACCTCGTAACAGCATCGAGGAGCCCCGGGTGCTTCTCACAGTGGAAGAGAAAACTGTAATTTTGTCTGGACACTGCCTTCTCTGTCCTAGCTAGCTTTGGCTTCTTCCCTCTCAGGGTGACCATCAGGGTCTCTCAGGAGCCCCAAATTAGCTTAGGTGACAGACAGATTAATCTAGAAGCTCAGAAAAGAAGTTTTTCTAGGGAAAAGTTAGTTAGCCTGTAACTGCTCAGCCTGTATCGCTGACCAGACTCCTGACAGGGCAGGTTTGCCATCTCACTCTTCAGTTCTTGCTAGACATCACTAGGTAGAACACCCTCACCATTCTGAGGCAGGGTTCATGTCTTCCTCATCTACTAAATTATTGGGGATCTCTCTGTTCATATATTTAAGACTCTTCTGTTCTCCAACTGTCAATGTATGGCTTGTTACAACTACAGGACTAGTTCATTGCCTTTGCCCTAATGTGTGGAGTTTTGTGAATTCTTACTAGAATGCCATAAGCTGCCGGGTTATTGTAACTCACAACTAGTTTAGTCTATTGCCATCTATGCTATGATCCAGATAAGTCTTGTAATGAAATGTTTTCAGTGTTGTGCTTTACGTTCTAGGCTCAATGTCTTCTGACACTCTTAGGGTTTCCAGCAACTGGTAAAGTACAATTGTTATTTTAAAAACCCACCATTTGTATACAAAGCAACTGTAGCATTTTCAAAAGTCAAGTAAGCTTAAATCTTATTCAGAATCATCAGTGCTAGACGAAATTGTAACTCCATGGAAACTTAATGTTTACATGCCCTATACGGGTTCAAGTCCTAAAGCTACATGTTAACTTTCATTGGTTCTATGCCATCTAATGGACCTAGATAGCAATTTCATGTAGCTCAGAAAGTTTCATGTGTTCTATAATGTTCGTTGAGTCTAATTGTTTCAAAACTTGAGCTTAAAAAGAATTATTTCAAGCTGATAAATCTAGTTCATAGCCTTAAACACTGCTCAAGTCCAATGTTCAACAAAATGTTTCTCATATCTAAGTTCTAAAACTCAAGTATTTAAACTGATGTTTCCACCTATCCCATGACATACTAGGTTGGGAGAGATAATAATTGTCTTTGTTTTGTCATCTAGACTTCAACAAGAAGGAACATCCAGAGCCAAAACAACCTGCCAGGCACCTCTGATGACTTCTGCCAAGCGTCTCTGACTTCTACGTTCCACTGGGGACCCTTAGACTGACCCCCAGAGGAATACCCAACTGCTGCCTTTGAACTATGCCCCCTGTCAGCAGGAAGCAGTTAAGAAGGTCGTCGTCCCAGTCCCCTAACAGCAGTTAGGGTCACTTCTTCTGGGGGGCGGAATGAGAGAGGAGTTAGAGTGGGTAGTAGGCAGTTAGGGTATTCTGGGTCCCTGAGTAAAAGAGAATTTCCCCACCATGTCTTGAACTCACTCTCCCAGGGACAGGGGTGCTATTAGCATATCAATTCCCCACCTGAAGTATAGGCCATTACCTCCGGCCACTGTGGGAGGGTCTCAGGCCGATCTCTTTATCATTGAAAGGAGAGCAGGAAGAAGTAATACACATCTGCCCAAGGCCTGGAATGTCCTATGTCTAGCACCTCTGTGGCCTTTTGTCCCAAGGCCAGGTACCATGGAAACTAGGAATTTTCTTTGTTCATGGAGAAACATCTTTGAGGGAAACCTTTAAAAGGTGCATTCCCCACCATTAATACGGGTTCTCATTTTCCTCCTGCCACTAGGGCGGAGCACTGGGGTCCTTTTCCTCCTGCCACTATGGCAGGAGGTAAGGGTCTTTTCTATCTCAAAACCCCCTCCCGTCGCTAGGACGGGAGTCTTCTCTTCTCAACTTTTCTAATAAATCTTGCTTTAAAACTAAACTGTGTCCGCATGAAAATTCTTCTTTCCTGCAAGACAAGAATTTGAGGTTGCTGCCATACTCGGAGTCAAAATTCCTGCAACACTATCACACATGGGGAAGATCCAAACTGAATCCTAGGCTGCTGGCTTCAGCTTGGATGTTATGGGTACCTGGGGAGCAAACCAATGGATGGGGAATCTCAATCTCAATCTCTCTCTCTCTCTCTCTCTCTTTCTCTCTCTCTCTCTCTCTCTCTCTCTCTCTCTCTAAGTGAACTGTTAGGTGGGAAATTGGAATCTGTCTCTCTCTGTTTGCTTTTCAAGTAAAAATAAATTTAAAAATTTTTAAAACAAAATCCTCATTTCCTATAAACACTCATACACACTCAAAATGACAGCAATTCCTTCATAAAAAATATCCAAGTCCCTACAAAGATAAGAATTTTCTGAGAAACACTAAATTTAAGCCTGAAAGAAAGCAACCAACATCTGAGCTCTGACTTGTGTGGTGGGACAGCCCCTGGGTTTCTCTTTCTAGCCTCATCAAGTACAATCCAGGACATGGCAGGAAACCAACTCAACAGGAACAGGTGTGACAGGTCCCATTGCACCCACCAGGACAATAGTTGAGCCCAGCCACATGATGATTCACATTCCCTGACACAATTGCTCAAGATCTACATTTAACTGTTTATGTTTGCGATTATTTTGGCAGACTGACTATAGGAGCAAGCAGGCCCTGTTGTGGGCTGTCTTCCTGGACATGGACACCAAAGCCCCTACAAATGATGGACGCCAACTTCTCTAAAGCCAGGCTCACAACAAAAACTGAAGTTCTCACAATGTCGCCAAGTGTCTTCGGCAGTGAAATCAGACCGAACAAATAAAACTTCCTTACAACTGAGTAAAGGACCCTGTACTTCGAACAAAAGTTTTAAATTATTCATATTAGGCCAAGATAGAAATGCTAAAAACACAGGAGGCCAATTTAGGGGGCATCTTGGATAAGGAAACAGAAGAATGCCTCTGGGACATTCTAGGCTCCTTTGGAACCTGAGCAAGCTCAAGGTCCACTCCAGTCAGCTTCTACCATTCTCCATGTCTCACAGGCTAATCCCTTCAGCAACAAACTCCATTAGCAGGATTTGCAAAGTCTACACCCTGCATTGGGAGGAGACTGCTCCTTGCAATCCCCTTATACAGAATCAGACCTCCATAAATATTTGCTCTGAAGATCTGTATTCACATAATAGTAGTGACTTCCTCACTACTCTGTGGTGTGTGTCTTGGGGATGAAGAGTCCCTCTAAATAATTCAAAGAAAGAAAATGGATGATATGAAACAAAGAAACAAAAAGCCTTAATTGAAATTTACATTTTGGAATCAAGATGGCGGAATAGGGTAAGGACACGTTTGAACAGACGGAGAAGCATTTAACCAGAATGAAGCAGAGAGGACATATTTCAGGAAATAGAAAAGGACAGAACAACAGCAGAGGGGTACCTGGAGACTGACAGACACAGGAAAGCAGCAAAGCAGCGGGCACAGCAGTGTAGTGTTGCAGTGAATGATATTCCAGCACGGCGATCTAAACTCCACCAGCAGCCAGAACTCCACCAGCAACCAGGTGGGAAGGGACTTTCACTGGGAACTTGGGAGGTGAACCTAGACGGGAAACTGTCTGTCCTGCTGGTCCATTTGATTTGACCAGGAGCAGAGACAGAGCAGCAGGTCCCAGGCGGGCAGTGCGAGAACAGCGAGGATTTCATAGCCCAGTCAGACCCCTAGAGCTGAATTGGGTGCCATTTTGCCTAAGGAGGAAAGGGCAAAGGAAAGGACTGAGCATGCTCTGAGAGGGAGTGAGCTCATTTCTGACTCGGTGAACTGCAACAACGTGGCATTCTACAGGTTCCATCCAGGGCAGGTCTGGGTAACCCTCAGATCTGTCAGCCAGCAGATCAAGAACTGTTGTGGTATCACATTGGGTGCCATTTTGTGCACTGTGGCAAAAGCTTTGGGACTGCAGAGTGCAAGAGTGAACTGCGCATGTGCTGAGCTCGCGAAAACTCGCTGAGGTCCCGCAGGAAAATACTACTGACTGTGGCATGGTACCGGTCAAAACAGGTCCGTGTGGCACCCAGACCTAGCGTCCAACAAGTTCCAACAAGATCAGCCCCACCAACAACCTAACTAGATAGGACACCTGGTGTCTCTTTAATCCTGGAACCCACTCCAACCAGAAGAGGGAGACAGGTTGCAGAGACAACAGTGCAGCCTCAGCATGGTATCACAGGAGGAGAAGAGTAGTGAGCCAAGAGCTGGGCTGTGGAGACCACGGTGGATATCTGACATAAGAAGCCAGACCTGGAACTCGCTGGAGGTTGTGGCACAATTGGCTGCAAGCAAAAAGTTGTGTACCAACTGCAATAAGTAAAATCGCATTGTACACCTGTGGGTGACACAGCTTAGAAACCTGCCCCAAGGACAAAACTCTGCTAACCAGAAGTACAATGATCAAGAGCAAAAGAAGAGACAAAGGCACAATGAAAACTCCCCTGCAAAGGAGCAAAACCCTATGCCAACCTCAGAGTTAACTGAGGAAGACATTGAGAAAATGGGGGACACAGAATCCATAAGACTCATTTTAAAGATTCTGGTCAAAAATGAGAAGTTAATGCAAGAGTTCAAAGAATTTAAGGAAGCAGTAAAGCAAATCAAGGCTGGTATATCAGAAATTAAGAACATAGTAGAGCAAATTACAAGTACAGTGGAGAGTCTCCAAAATAGAATGAAGCAAGCAGAACAAAGAATCTCAGAAATGAAAGATATCTCCTGTCACCAGGGGGAAGCAAACAAAAAGCTGGAAGCAGAGCTGGATCAGGCCAAAAAAAGTATTCAAGAATTGAAAGACACTATTAAGAGGCCAAATGTAAGAGTTATGGGAGTCCCAGAAGGTGCAGAAAGAGAAGCTGAGTTTGCAAATGTATTTGATGAAATAATCAAGGAAAATTTCCCTAATCTGGAGAAAGAATTGGGAAACAAGATCCAGGAGGGGCACAGAACTCCCAACAGGCTTGATCAAAAGCAATCTTCACCAAGACATATGATTATCAAGCTCTCTTCAATTGAACATAAGGAAAAGATCCTTAAATGTGCACATGAAAAACATCAATTGACATATAAAGGAATGCCAATTAAGCTCACAGGAGATCTCTCACAGGAAACTCTACAGGCAAGAAGAGAATGGAGTGACATATTCCAGATTCTAAAAGAA
Source organism: Ochotona curzoniae (assembly GCF_017591425.1). Lineage (NCBI taxonomy): Eukaryota > Metazoa > Chordata > Mammalia > Lagomorpha > Ochotonidae > Ochotona > Ochotona curzoniae. The sequence goes on from NW_024465375.1 coordinate 9,793, forward strand.
AAAAATTGTCAGCCTAGGATAACATACCCTGCAAAGCTTTCTTTCATCTTTGAAAATGAAATAAAATTCTTCCATAGTAAAGAAAAGCTAAAAGAATTTGCCTCTTCCAAACCTGCTCTACAAATGATACTTCAGATGTTCTCTTGACAGAGAAGAGGAATAGCACCTACCAAAACCAAAGGCAAACGGAAAGAACATCCCAGTAAAATGACAACAGAAGACTAAATCAATGAACAACCCATTGCTAAAATGACAGGACCAAAGTACCACCTATGTATATTTAACTCTGAATGTAAATTGCTTAAGCTCAATCAAACATCATAGATTAGTAGACTGGATTAAAAACAAAACCCATCTGTTTATTGTCGGGAGGAGACACACTCCAACAAAGATCAGCGGAAACTACATCACATGGGTTTTGTTATTTTCTGTTGGTTTCATCTCTTCAAAACACTTTCTTCTGATTAAATCATTCAATGACTCATAAATCATGCAGTGGCATCATTTTCTTCAAGAAGGTTCTTGATTTTCACTTCAGCTACACGTTGGACATTTAATAGCATGTTGTTTAACTTCTTGGTGTTGTTAATTTCTTTTTTTTTCCAGAAGTTGATTTTGTTTGTGGCTCTTCATTTAAGGGAAGGTAAAGTAGTTGTGTAATGGAGACTGTCATGTCTAGTAACATGTCATTTAAATTCATGGCATTGTAACTTTCTATTTTTCTTTCTATTGTTGATTTTGTATCATGACTTTTCATTTAAGGGAATGTACAGTAGCTGTGAAATAGAGACTAACATCCAGATGTGAGGATGCAGTGTGGTATGCATTTCTGCTTCCAGACAAAGATGGACTTACAGTGAAACTGTTTATATTATATTTTGACAATAGGATTCTGGACTCTCTGCCATTGTCCATGCCCGCAATGATGAACATATGACTGAGTATGAAGAACTATATGTTAATAATGATATAAAGGAACGGGGGGGGGGGAATTGGGGAGGGGATAAGGGAATATGGAACTCTATCGTAAAATGATAGCAATAATAATAAAATGTGAAAAAAAAGAAAAAGGAAAAAAGAAAAAAAAAAAGAAATTTACATTTTACTGGGGTCTCACTTGGAACCCCTGCCTGAAATTGAGTTGTTTTTTAAATGGGAGGGGAATACTGTAGTTCGCACTTGTTGAAATGCCTCAGGCTGACTTTCAGAACCTTACCCAGCTCTTTTCATTCAAGGTTATCAATTTTACATGTGCTAACTGTTGTTGATTGCTGGATAAAGCTAACAGAATCAGCATTTATAAAACTGAGTGTTTCAAACAGGCATAAATTCTACTAGTTGAGCCAGGAAAACTGATATCCTCCTAGCACCTCTATGCAGTCACTATTGTCCAAATTGTAAAGCCAAACACCTGAGAGTTATCTCTAAAATGATCCAGAGAAATGCAGGTAACCCTCTACAGGTGGGGAATTGGGCAGGTTGAAAGTAAAGTGTTAGATTGCCCCAGCTTGAGTCCTGCCCTGCAGCATTGGGGCTGTGTGAGGTCACTTGTAGCCTCTTGATTCTACAGTTCCCCTCTATGAAAGAGACTAAGGGGCCTGGTGTGATGGCTCAGTGTTACAGCAAAGCAGAAATCAGTTTCACAAACGAAAGAAAATGTTAACAATTACATTAAATCTTGAAGAAAGATATATATGAATAAAGTTTATTTACACTATATAAATTGGGACAGAATATTTCAGAGATGGGGGTTTTTCATTTCAGTGCAATTTTGGAAACTTTAAGGAATGAATATTAAGCACAGCAGTTGATATATGCCTGACTGTATCTACTTCCTAAATTGTAATGTGCCTGCCCCATCCACCCTGCTCCCATAATCCGTCACCGTTAAAGTGCTCTGCCATTAGGAATTACCTACATATCAGATCCATTACAAGTGTTCTATCTGTCCATCTTTTTAAGACATATTTTATTTTTATTGGAAAGATAGATATACAGAAGAGGAGAGACAGAGAGAAAGATCTTCCATCCACTGTGGCCCAAGTGGGCACATGGCTAAAGCTTTCCCAGGCTATCCAACTGCCAAGTGAGCACATGGCTGAAGCTGAGTTGATCAGGAGCCTGGAGCCTCTTCCGGGTCTCCCATGTGGGTGCAGGGTCCCAAGGCTTTGGGCCATCTTTGAATGCCTTTCCAGACCACAAGCAGGGAGCTAGATGGAAAGCAGGTCCGCTGGGACAAGAACCAGTGCCTATATAGGATCCCAGTGCATGCAAGGTGAGGACTTTAGTCACTAGGCTACCACGCCGGGGCCCCTATCTGCCCATTTAAATATATATATATATGAAAGGCAGATACACAGAGAGAAGAAGATACCAAGAGAAACATCTTCCATCTGCTGGTTTATTCCCCAGGTGGCTGCAATGGCCAGAGCTGAGATGATCCAAAGCCAGAAGCCAGGAACGTCTTCTGGGTCTCCCACACTGATGCAGGGTCCCAAGGCTTTGGGCCATCCTTTATTGCTTTCCCAGGCTATCCAACTGCCACCCAGTAAACTTTCCCAGTGCTTAGAGTGGATAGTGAACATGGCCTTCCAAGACCCACTTCTAGATTAAGAATTCTTTTCCTGCTGAACTATTCTGGCTACCAAGTTTCTAGCCTGATACCTATAATACGTCATTGTGCTGAATGGTGGCCAGTTGCATTGCAGGTGAACTAACTGGCATTTGTGGTGGGCAAGTGGAGTGGGACAGTGGGTTTCCAGTAAAAGCTGTGAGCATGCTGTGAGGAGGAAGCAACAACAAGGACCCATTGAGTGTGAGGTGAGCACACACAGTCCTCTTGGGGACTACCTGGGCAGGTGTCCTCCCAATGGTTTACACCAGAGCATCCTTCCTGGCTTCTAACCATCACCTCCATTTGAATCATCCCATTCTCCCATTCATTTGTCAACCTAGGTCTTATTTCCTGACTTCCCCCACAGAGGTAATTACCCACCTGCAACTTGTAAATTGTGCATCTGCCCATCCATGTTTTTATACTTCGTTGTTTCAATCCATAAAGTAATCCTGTAAATATTATTTACAGGACTCTAAAGTCTGAGTGTGTTTGTGTATAGTACTATATAAGCAAATGACACAAAAATATTTTTCCTCCCCTGAAACAGCAGATAATTAAAATCCAAATCATTCACCAATCAAACACTACAATTTTCTTGACAGTTGGTGAACATGAGCTATTGCAATTTGAAAAACTCTTTGGAAGAGGGAGTGCCTGAGCTGGAACTTTACGAATTAGGCCTGATTACAGACAGGGGAAATTCTAGGCTAGAGATGTAATAGTTTATACTGTGCAGGGGACAGTGACAAGAGACCTAACTGAAGCACAAGCACTGGTGGGGGGGAATTCGGAAAGTTGCTCTTGTAAGCAGAAAGGGGTCAAACTATAGAATCATAAATTGTGTTGGACAACAGCAAGCAAAGTCATTGCAACTTTTACTGAATGGGAATAAGGAGATAAGCATATGGCATTAGAAAGACTGACCTGACAGCAACCATGGAACTGGATCTAGGAACTCGGGGAATAAAAGGACAAACTTAAAGTCCAGTTCTTTTATATACATTTATCAACTCAGAATTTTTTAATGAGAACACTTTTTCTTTTTAATTGGTAATCATATAGTCTGAATTATATTTTTAAGTAACTTATTTCTACTGATACCCTTCCTTCTCTTAATTTGTAAATAAGACTTCATTAAATTTTTAGTTACTTACTGAGAGGCAGAGTCAGCATGAGAGAGAAACAGGAAGACATTCACTGGTTCACTACCCAAATGCCAGCAACAGCAACTGCTAGTCTGGGGCCAAACTCAATTGAGTTCTCTCACATGGATGGCATCAACCAAATGACTTTAACCTTCACTGCTGCCTACCAGAACTGATGTCAGGAGCCAGAGCTAGGCTTCAAACCCAAGTATTTCAAAATGTATCTGATTGACTTAATCACTGGCTAAACACTTGCTCCAGTAAAATAATTAATAAAGCTTTCTATTTTAATTGTAGCCCATATCAGTTGATATGACATACCCAAGAGCTAGTGTGAAGAATGTAATGTACACCCATCCATATTTCTCTTCCTGTGAACATGATCACTTGGACAAGGGTGTATATATATATATATATATGAATAAATATAAACACACATTCGTGAGACCAATTCTATTTTCCCAAATGGGAGCACAGTGTTTTGCACTTACCTCCATGTTTCTCCTTTCAAAAGTATGTCATGGAAATCCATTTCAGTAAATCAATATATCTCTTCTAATTCTCTTCTTTTTACTCTGTGGTATGGCATTCTATAAGATTTAAACAGCCATTACCATACTAATCTTTTCTTCCATAAGGGGTGCTACCATCTGAATCTTCCAACAAATGTTTATGTGCATTAATGAGTTTTCTGGACTGAATCAATCATGTATACTTTTATTTTAATAGGTTTTGCCAAATTGTTTTCCATAAAAACTGTAATGGTAGGCCCGACGCAGTGGCTTAGCCACTAAATTCCTCACGTTGAACACGCTGGGATCCCATATGGGCACCGGTTATAATTCCAGCAGCTCCACTTCCCATCCAGCTCCCTGCTTGTGGCCTGGGAAAGCAGTCAAGGACGGCCGAAAGCCTTGGGACCCTGTACCCATGTGAGAGACCTGGAGGAAGTTTCTGGCTCCTGGCTTCAGATCTGCTCAGTATCGGCCATTGTGGTCACTTGGGGAGTGATTCATTGGACAGAAGATCTTCCTCTCTGTCTTGCCTCCTCTCTGTATATCTGACTTTCCAATAAAAATACACAAATCTTAAAAAAAAAAAAAACTGTAATAGTCACCATGTGTAGGGATACCTTTCTTTCCCTTGCAAGTAACCGATTATACTGATAGTTTGAGCTTATTTATTTGACTCATATAAAGTAGCATTTCACTGACAATTCAGTTTCTATTTCCTTGACTACTCATGTATGTGACCATGCTGTCATGTTTTTAGACATTTACATGTGCTTTCCTATGATGTGTTGATTTATATTCTTGGCAACTTCTCCCTTTATTTCCATTTTTACATCCAGTCAATAAGATTTTTATGTTTTTTTTATTGTAAAGTTTACCACAGGTACCTATATATTAGTGGATGATAGATGTACCTGGGTTACAGCCTTGCCTCTATTTCCAACCCAGCTTCCTGATATTGCACATCCTGGGAGGTAGCTCCGATGAGTCAGGAATCTGCCTACCATCTAGGTAGGAGATTTGTATGGAATTCCTGAACCCTGGCTTTGTTCTGACCCAGCCCCAGCTGTTGCATGCATTTTGAAAGTGAACTAGCAGATATAAGATTTTTTTCTCTTTGTCTCTTTTGCTCTGCTTATCAAATAAATTAAAACAAACACTTTAAAATAAAATGTGAATGCACAACCAATTTTAATAAAATAAACCAATAAGACTTCCATCCAGTTCTGAAAAGTAAGCATTGTCTCCACTGCCACCCCAAATGTCTTTCGTCTCTTTCTAGAGTGTGTCTTTCTCACGAAAATAATTTTTACATTAACAGTAATTATCTCCTAGCTTTTCTTATGCCTTTGTGACAAAACTATAGCACCTAAAACCATTATGAAACTTCAT
>NW_024465376.1:0-5456 GCF_017591425.1 Ochotona curzoniae
ACCTAAGACATCAGAGAACAAGTCTGGACTGCACAGGGACACAGGAGATCCCGGGGTGTCAGTGAAGTGCATTCACAGGCTGCCCCCCACACACAGAATCCTGGGGTGTCAGTGAAGTGCACGCACAGGATGCCCCAAAAAACACAGAGTCCTGGGGTGTCACTGAGTGCACTCACAGGCTGCCCCCCACACACAGAGTCCTGGGGTGTCACAGACTGCCCCACCAGACACAGAGTCCTGGGGTGTCAATGAAGTGTGCGCACAGGCTGCCCCCCAAACACAGAGTCCTGGGGTGTCACTGAGTGCACTCACAGGCTGCCCCCCAGAGTCCTGGGGTGTCAGCGAAGTGCACTTACAGGCTGCCCCCCCAGACACAGAGTCCTGGGGTGTCAGCGAAGTGCACGCACAGGATGCCCCCCAAACACAGAGTCCTGGGGTGTCAGTGAAGTGCACTCACAGGCTGCCCCCCAGACACAGAGTCCTGGGGTGTCAGTGAAGTGTGCGCACAGGCTGCCCCCCTGAGCATTTCAGCGTCTGTGACTACACCTCCAGAAGCAGGGGAAGGATTCATTCAATCAAAGCGCGTACCCAGGAAGGAGAGCAGACGTCACCGACTGAGCCCGTCTTCGGGGTGTAGGCACGGCGTCGATTTTAACCAGAGTATCCGCAGAAGCACACGCATTTTCAGACACGTTTTCTGCTCTGGTGCTCTGCATTGAAAAAAAAAAATGACCACACTGGAGTAGGAAAAACGAACATCAACTTTTTACCTATTTTAATTCTATCATTTCTTTCAAAAAATTTTTTAAAGGAAATTTCAGCTTTCCAAGTCCCATAAATTGCAAGCCATACTTCTTCTGCATACTGTCTGATCTCTTGAAATATCGTATACAGAACATCAAACAGGTTTGTGTGTCGCAAGAACACTAGCGCAAACAGATCTCAAACATACAAATTAAGAGACAAAAAAGGTCCAATTGGGTTATGCAATGAAATTAGTAAAAGAACACAGGGGAATATTTTGCATTTTCAGTAAATATTTTTTAATTCTCCCAATATTCTTTTTCTTTTTTGTCCTTAAAGATTGATTTATTTCACTTGAAAGAGTTATAAAGATAGAGAAATCTTCCATCTGCGATTCACTCCCTAAATGAGCACAATAGGCAGAGCCGATCTGAAGTCGGGAGTCAGGAGTTTCCTTGGGGATTCCCACTCGGGCACAGGGATCCAAGGCTTAGGGCCATACGCTGCTGTATTCTGCAGTCATCAGCAGGAAGCTGGATCTGAAGTGGAGCAGCAGGGACTAGAACCGGTACCCACATGGAATGCCAGCACCATAAGCAGAGGATCATCCTTCTATGCCACCATGCCAACCTCCTCCAGGTCTTTTTAACAGGCACAATAATTTACTTACACCCCAAGCAATACTCACTTGTCCAGAGAGCTGAAATCTCAACGTGTGGCTCATGTGAGGCTCTTTAACAGGGTGACATTCAACATCCCAAAACTGGGCGTAACACCCTCTATCCCTGGGCAAAAACGTGACAGAGACCTGTGAAACACAGGGCAGGAGAAATTCAGACACTGAGCATCTCACGCATGCAGTCGGCTCACCAATCCAAAGCTTCGGCATGAAGAAAACTGGAACAACTAGTGATCATTGGCTGGCTTTCGTACTAAATGAAAAACAATTTGAATGTTTCCATGCATTTGCTACTATACTAAATCCAAAGTACATTTTTCAAAGATTTATCATTTTTTTTTTTTTTATGGCAAAGGTAGAGATATACAGAAAGAAGACACAGAGAAAAAAACCTGTTCACTGGTTCACTCCCCAAGGGACCGCAATGGCCGGAGTTGAGTTCATACGGGATCCCAACAGATGCAAGGCAAGGATTTAGCCACTAGGCTATCACGCCAGGCCCACAAAGTACATTTTTATGACTTTATAAACTACATTCTTCAAAATGAAAAGCAGATTATTTTTGGAGGCAAAAGAAACTGTCAAGGCCTGGTGCAGCAGCCTAGTGGCTAAAGTCCTCACCTTGCACGCACCAGGATCCCATATGGGCGCTGGTTCTAATCCCAGCGGTCCCAGCTTCCCATCCTGCTCCCTGCTTATGGTCTGAGAAAACAGTCGAGGATGGCCCAGGGCCTTGGGACCCTGCACCCGTGTGGGAGACCCAGAAGAGCTCCTGGGTCCTGGCTTTGAATTGGTGCAGCACCAGCCGTTGCGCTCACTTGGGGAGTGAATCATCGGACAGAAGATCTTCCTCTCTGTCTCTCCTCCTCTCTGTACATCTGCCTTTACAATAAAAATAAATAAATCTTAAAAAAAAAAAAAAAAACCAGAAAAGGAAAGAAAGATACTGTCAAAATGTACTAGAGCATACTGGAGCGGCCAGGCACAGGGTCTGCATGAGGAGGGTCCCACCGCCGAAAGACAATCCATTCGGTCGTGGCAATGGTGAGACCCCTCAACAGCCACACAGGAAGAGGAAGCTGCGCAGAGTGATTATGGAGGAGGGCGGGTGGTAACGGGCAGAACAAGAGGAGCTTCCCAGACACAAACCCCAACTCACGTTACGGTTAACGTGAGAATGCCAGCGAGGGTGGCTGCCCTAATCACATATACATGACCTGCATTTGTACAATCTGTTTAAAAGCTCAGTGATGAAAACACTGCAGTATTTATAAATAACATTTTGTAATACTTACCAGTGCGGAGTCTACATTTTTTTGTTTTGTTTTAAGATCTATTTATTTTTTATCGGAAAGGCAGATTTACAGAGAGGAGAAAGATCTTCCCTCTGCTGGCTCACTCCCCAAGTGGCAGCAATGGCTGAAGCTGAGCTGATCAGAAGCCAGGAGCTTCTTCCAGGTCACCTGTGTGGGTGCAGGGTCCCAAGGCTTTGGCCCATCCTCTACTTTTTTTCCCGGGCCACAAGCAGGGAGCTGGATGGGAGAGGAGCAGCTGGCACATGAACTGGTACCCATATGGGATCCTGGCACTTGCAAGGCACCCCAGGACTGCCTTCCTCATGCAGACCCTTTGCCTGACTGCTCTAGTATGCTCTAGTACATTCTGACAGGATTCATCCACTGAGCCATCACACCAGGCCCCAATTTTTATATGATATTTTAACATCAATCTTTTTTGAGAGATAAGCATTTGACGGAATGGCTTAAGATGCTGTTTCGGATGTCTGCATCCCATCCTGGAGTGACTAGCTCAAGTCCTAGTCCCTGTGGTTCCCACCTAGCTTCCTGGGAGACAGCGAAGGACGGCTCAAATACCTGGCTCCCTGCCGTTGATGAGTGAGGATCTGGTTGGAGTTCAAGGTCCTCGCTTTGGCCTTGCCAAGCTTTGGCTATTGTAGGCATTTGGGGAATAAGGCAACAAATCCAAGTTCTCCCTCTCTGCCTTCCAAACCAACAGAACAAAGTAAATTAGGGGCCAATGCCAGGGCATAGTAAGGATAAACCTCTCTGCAGTGTCTCCATCCCACATGGGACAGTTCGAGTTTCCCCTGCTAGTGTGCTTGGGCAAAAGCAATGAAAGCTGGCCATCCTTGGAGGCCCATACACCCATCCCAGAGAACTGGAAGAAGCTTCATATCTGGACTGGCCCAGCTCCTGCTGCTATGGCCAGCTGGGGAGTGAATCAGCAGATGAAGAAGCTGCTTTCTGTCTCTCCTTTTCTCTATAAATCTGTCTCTCAAATAAAAATGAATTAAAAAAACACACACACACACACAAAAGCACCTTGGCAAAGCCAGCCAATTCTTAGGGACAGAAGGCAGGGGCAGGCTGGGATGTGTAAATCCACTATGCAGGGTCACATCACAGCCTGCCTCACAGGAGAGCCAAGTGTCTCCGACTTAACCATCCTAGAGCTGCGTACAAGGCTCCTCGATCTCTAACAGCTTAAACTCACCAAAATCACCCAGCTAAGTCAATCCTAAGTGCTCCTCCTGCCCTGCCTTGCTTCTCTCTCTCTCATGTCTTCGGCATTCTGACTGTCCTGGTGACCCTGCACGACGGTATCCTCCTCTTGGAGATATCTCATAACGGACTTGGTTTTCTGTGCCTCTCTTCCTGTGGCTACACCTGACTGCCCATCACACAAAAGAACCCAAGACATCATGATTTGCCCCGACTTTGCATTTTACAAACTGTTAGCGTTACCACAATCTAATCTTGACTTATTCCCAACAAAACTAAAACAAATTTTGTCCCTCTCCATTCTCTACTCTCTCTCTCTCTCCCTAATCTACCTTCTGCACCCACAGATTTGCCCATCCCAGACATTTCACATAAATGCAGTCATTCAACACGTGGTCTTTCATGAGTGGCTTCTTTTCACCCAGCAAAATGCTGTAAAGCTTCAGATCTCTGGATGGAGCACGCACTAGTAACTTCATTTTTTTTTAAATAAATAAATCTTTTTTAAGATTTGTTTTTATTGCAAAGTCAGATATACAGAGAGGAGGAGAGCCAGAGAAGAAAATCTTCCATCCAATGATTCACTCCCCAAGTGAGTGCAACGGCTGGTGCTGTGCCAATTCAAAGCCAGGAGCCAGAAGCCAGGAACTTCCTCCAGGTCTCCCACGTGGGTGCAGGGTCCCAAGGCTTTGGGCCGTCCTCGACTGCTTTCCCAGACCACAAGTAGGGAGCTGGATGGGAAGTGGGGCTACTGGGATTAGAAGTGGTGCCCATATGGGATCCCAGTGCATTCAAAGTGAGGACTTTAACTGCTACACTAGGCCATGGGGCCAGGCCCACTTCAAATGGCAAATATTTCATTGTATGGTTATACCACATTTTGTTGTATCTGTTCATTACGGAATTGAAGCTATCTCTTAACTTTTTTGGCTACTATAAAATAACATTGCTATGAAATGTTTGTGCAAGGTTTTATTTGAATAGCCACTACAAGCTTTTAGGTACACCCCCAGAAGTGGGATTGCTGGCTCATGCAGTAATTCTATACTTAGCTGAGGAACCGTCAAAGCTTTCTGCAGGAGCCACCCTATGCGGCATTCTCACCAGTAACACATAGGAGTCCCACGTCCATTCCAATAGTTAGTTTAAAAACAACAGCAACAAAAAACATATAACTCGGTGTGTGTGAAATGACATCTCAACTAGTTTTGATCAGTTTCACTGATGACCAGTAATTCTCTTTCCACGTGCTCTCTGGCCACCTATACATCCTCTTTGGCAGAACCTACTTGAAAAACATTGGCTCCATTTAAAAACGGAGTCATCTTATTTTATTGTGCTATAAGAGTTTTTAGCATATTGTGGATACAAGTCCTTCGTCAAATCTTTGATTTCAAACCACTTTCTTCCATTGCGTGAGACAGTATTTTTTTGATTTTATGATGGTGTGCTTTGATGTACAAGTAATTTTAATTTTGATAACTGGCCTGTTTTTACTTTTGTGGCTTTGT
>NW_024465377.1:0-1032 GCF_017591425.1 Ochotona curzoniae
GCAGACCGTGACATGAAAAATATAAAAGAGATGAAGAAGGACATCGCATAATGGTCAAAGGATCCATTCAGCAAGAAGAGATCACCTTACTAGTTCCTAAGTATGTTTATCAGTTCTAATTTTACTTAGTTTTTCTCTCATGTCTTGCATTGCCAGTCTTGCTAAAAGTTTGCTTTGTACATCTTAAAAATTGTTCTTTCCTGTTGCAATGTTTAGGTTTTTTGTTTCATTTTCATTTAGTTTTGCTGTGTATTTTTTTTCTTTCCTGCCGTTCATTATTTTTCTCTTGTTTAATGAGTCCTTCAAATACATTATTAGATCATTTAATTGAGATATACCTGTTTTTTTTTGAAAGGACCTAACTTTATGAATGTCCCTTTCAATAACAGTTTGGTATATCTCAGGGGATTTGATATTTTTGTTTTTATTTTCATGAATTTTTTTTCTTATTAGTTTCTTTAGTGACAAATCAGTCATTCAGTACTATCATTTTTTCAACAAGGTTTTTGATTTTCTTTTCCATTTCTTTAGTGACACATTGTCATTGAGTAGCATGTTATTTAGCTTCATGTTATTGTAAATTTTCTATTTTTCTTTCTATTTTTGAGTTTGTTTTATGGCTTTTGATTTGAAAAGATGTATAGTAACTATATAATAGAGACCATCATGCCCAGATGCAAAGATACAGTGCAATATGCATCTCTACTTCAACTTCAAATCTGGACTGCCAAGTACATTGTTACGTGTATCATGATAATAGGATGCTGGATTCTCTGGATCGTCCACACCTACAATGTTAGGATACACCTAAATAGCAGCACAAATGACTTATGACTGTTTATGAAGGACTATATTATTGTGATTATATAGGAGAATGGATGAAGAGGAGATTTGGGGAGTACTCAGGGGAAATCCTGAGCCTGTGGAAATGTGTCATGAAATAATTTTTAAAATAAATTGAAAAAAAAAATTTAAAGGACACTTTACTCTTTAAAAATACATTTCAAAATCATATATCAGATGTATTTCCAA